>NC_056751.1:18160753-18260753 GCF_019279795.1 Protopterus annectens
GAGGATTTTCCCAGGTTGCAGCAGGACATATGTCAACCACGGCCAGAAACACTGAAGAAGTTGCCATGGACCTAGCTGAATGGGCTCTTACAGGTTTAGTCATGGTTAGACCCAGTTGGTTATAGATAAAAGAAATCAATTAGCCATCTAGCTAAAGTTACTTTTGGAGTTGGCTTACTCAATGTCAAATCTGCAAAGGAAAGAAACAATTGGTCTTTCTGATTTTTGTCCTATGGAAAAAAAAAGTAACTGCCTGTGGACATCCAATAGATGCAACATATATTCACATTTGTTTGCAAATTTAAGAAAGAATACTGGCAACCACGGCCCCAGGAACAGACTGTTTCCAGACAAAGTGACTCTTGGACTATGACAAAATGTGGATGTTGCCATCAGTGCACTTATATTGAAGCCAGCTATGAAGGTGACATGATAGAAAAAATAGGGGTGTGAACACCAGTGTTAAGTTCAACTGCTGATCAGAAAGGTTAGTCTAATTGGTGAAATGTATGTCATGCCCTGACTTCTATATTGGCAAGACTAAAAATGCACTCAACAAAAGGATATACCAACACTATTATAGTATATCCAAAAGGGACATGAAGAGTGCTTTGACTAGGCATGCTTGTACATGCTCCAATGTCAAGAAATTCACTTTTTGGGGGCATGAACACATGGAAGCAGGTGCCTTTGTTGGTGATTGGGAAAACAGACTTCTACATCGTGCGATGTACTGGCACCAAATCCACCTAAATTGACTGAATATATTTCCATTGCTAGTGAACTCAAAAGAAAAGCCAACCTAGTTTGAGCAATATTTTACAACTGTTATGGCTTTATGCAGTAGTTTGATATTCTAGATTTTGTTTTAGCTATTTTTACTTGGTTTATCTTGGAAGTGTTTTTTGGTGCGTGCACACCAGTGGTCCCCAACTACCGGGGCATGGATCATTTGGTACCGAGCCGCCAGGCGTGAAGTGAAACAAAAAAGTGAGCATGTGTATGTATGTGTACGAGTGTGTTTATGCGTCTGTCTGTGTGTAAGTGAGTGAATGCATGCATGCATGGAAGCAGAAAGTATGTGTGTGTGAAAGAAGAAACTGTGCGTGTATGAGACACAGTGAGCTCGATCAAGCTGTTATTTTACTCTCACTAAGCAGCGCTTTTACTGTTTAGCGAGTGTAAAATAAAAGTCAAGGAAAATGAAAAAAGTGTGTGTTTGTGTGTGTTTCTGCCTGCGTGCGAGTGAATGCGTGCATGAAAGTGGAAGAGTCTGTGTGCGTGTGTGTGTGTGTGAGTAAGACCGACAGAGTGTATATAAAGCGTGAGAGTGATCTCTGGCAGCAGCAATGAGGTTTGCGTACCTCTTGACTATACCACTCAACCTCTTATACAATAAATCTGGACAGAGCCATAAATAATAGGGACAGATTTTAAATAACATTGCTTTTATAAAACACAGAAAGTCAATATGGTTGCCATTAGTTTTATGTACCTCTCAACCATACCACTCAATCTCTTGCACAATAAATCTGTGCACATACCTCTCAACCTCTTAGAGCAATAAATCTGGACAAAGCCCCAAAAATAGGGACACTTAAGCACTGTTCTTACAAACTTAGAAAGTAGATAGAAATACAGGTTTTGCATTAGCATGTATTTTCTGAAGGGTATGAAGTCTGAAACTCAACTGTCTGTCATTTATGATCTGCCAGAGAAAAACAATTTTTTGAGAAACAGACCAAAAACATAAGGCAAAAATCTGGACATTCTGCGAAAATCTGTCCAAATGATAGGGACAGATTTTAAATATTGGTCTTATAAACTTAGAAAGCCAATAAGGTTGCCATCAGTTTTATGTACCTTTTATTTTATTTATTTATTTCATTTTACATTTGTTAACTGGGCTAGTTCAACTGATTTTCAGCAGAGGCCCGGGAAGAAAAGCTCCACAGTGACATTTAAAAGTTTACAATGCACAATTATAAGAGAAAAATGTAAGACAAAATAAAATGAGAACAGTCGTTACAAAGTTATACTATTTAAGCAAATACCATACTCAAAAGAAATTATTTACACAAAATTAGTTAAAAATAATTAGAGAGCCTTAGCTAAAGAGAAGTATGCTAATTATGAAACACAAAAACTTTGAAAGGAACAAGATACTCTTTCAATTAAGATATGTGAGGTTGTTTACAATATGTTCACAGTTTAATTCATACACTATTTGCAACAATAATTTCAGACAGTTACCGCTACCCAGGGGTAAGTAGTGATAAAAAGGTAAGGGGAGGCAGGATAAAGAAAAATGGCAAAAGAGAATGCAGACAATTAGTCAGGGTAACGGCAAGGGCATAACCAGTGAGTTTTAAGATGTTGCTTCAGCCTTTGCTTAAAGAGTGGGAAGTAGGAAAGTACTGTTAGATCTGATGGCAACATGTTCCAATATTTTCCAGCAGTATTAGAAAACAAGGAGTCACCTGCCAAGTTATTAGACTAGCTAGTTGTTTAGTGGAAGAGCATAAGGAATTGAGGATTGCATAGGTGGTAATAAGGTTAGAGAGTATCGGTGTGTTGTTAAGGTTGTTAGAGTATCCCATGAACAATGGTAAGTTGGGAAAGCATCAGGATGTTTTTTAGTTCAAGCCAATCTAGGTGCTTTGGGTTCAGACAGTGGTGAGTTCCGAGTGGGTTCCCAGTGACAAACCTGGCAATATTATTATAGGAGTTAGTTTAGTGAGATTATTTTTCTTTGGGTTGGTATAAATGGGGGAAGCATAAAGAAGAGCGGAAATTAGATGGGAGTGGGCAATTGTAGTTCTGGCTGTTGGTGTTAAGAAGGGTTTTATTCTATATAGGGAGCTCAATTTTCTATTTACGGTTTTTATTGCGTTTTTTTATATGACTGTCAAATGTAAGGTTATTGTCAATTAAGACTCCTAATAGTTTGGTGGTACAGTCTGGGGTTATAATGGTGCCATTATTTGATTTGATTGAGAAACTGATGGGGGGGGGACTTACTGTTAGGTGTGAAGAGTAAGAGCTTGTTTTTTTTTGGCATTCAAAAGGAGGCAACGGTTTAGAAACCATGCCTCGACTGAGTTGAATACTGTCTGGGTTAGGGGTTGTAGTTCAGATGTGGAGTTGGCAGAACATATGAGCGTGGAATCATCTGCATATTGTATGCAGGTAGCTTGAGGGATTGCTAAGTAAAGGTCGGTGATGAATACTGAGAATAGTACTGGACTGAGAATGGAGCCCTGAGGGACTCTCCACGGGAGACTGGCAAGTGGGAAGATAGTCTGTTCTCCCAAAGGACTGCTTGTTGCCTATTGTTAAGGTAGGACTTAAACCAGAGAACATCCTTGGTGTCAAGAGCAAGGGATTCAAGAGTTTTTAGAAGTAGGGGGTGGTTGACCATATCAAAGGCTTTTGACAGATCAATAAAGAGTGCTGATGAGAGGATGGTATTATGGTTTTTAATGATAGAGTCGGTGAAAGATAGGAGGGCTGTGGTGGTACTATGAAAAGGCCTGAAGCCATGTTGACAGTTAGCTAGTATATTATGTTGGGTTAGGTAGTAAATTAGTTGATGGTGAATACATTTTTCCATACCTTTAGCCAAGGGTGATAAGACAGCTATAGGCCTGTAGTTGGAATACTCATTGGAGTTTCCGTCTTTATGTAGAGGGATAACGTGGGAGATTTTCCAGATATCTGGGATTGTTCCTTCATTTATGGCTCCGTTTATCAGGATGGATACAGGATAAGCAACTGCTGTAGCTGCTTTTTGCAGGTATTCAGATGGTATTTGGTCTGCACAGGGGGTACATTTATGTATAAGTTTTTGGATGTATGAGGTAGCGATGGGTTGTATTTGGAATGTTGGGAAAGTATTAGGTAAAGAGGTATGGGGATTAGAGTTGTTTGTGGACAGTTGACAGGCTAGAGATTGTATGGTATCTGTAAAGAAGGTACTGAAGGCATTGGCAGTTTGAAGGGAGGTATTGTTATCAGCCCCTAGAGGGGGTGGTGTGCTGGGGTGCACTGGGTGAAGGAGTCTATTAACGCTATACCAGAATTTTTGTGGGTTGTTATGGTAAGATTGCTGTAGTTTACAATAGTAGTTTTTTTTTTGTCAGTCAGTATGGCTATTTTAGTAGTATTCCTTAGCTGTCTAAATGTTTGTTGCTCTGAGATATTTTTGGATGCTCTCCACTTGGTCCAGGATTTATTCCTAAGCAATACGAGTTGTCTAGTTTCTTTTGAAGGCCAGGGGGCAGGTTTGGACTTCATTCTGATAGAACGTTTAGGAGCATGCTTATCAAGGATAGTTAAGAATTTAGAGTTGAAATATTTGACAGCCTGCTCATGAGGGAGAGTTTTTAGTTCATTTTGGAATAATACAGGGTTAAAATGTTTGTTAGTTCGAGGGATTTTATAAGTAGGGGTGTTAGGGATGTCATTCTTTTGTCTTATAATGTAAGTTAAAATATGATCACTTAAGTCATCTGTTAGAGTTCCTACCTTTTATATTTGTTGTTGTTTACTAATGAGTATCCAATCAAAGATACTCTCTTTGTTGTTGGGTTTGTTAAGTCTAGTGGTGGTGGTAATAGTTTGATTAAAGCCATGAAGATCAATATGTGATTAAGGATTATCTGTATTTACACATTTCCAGTCAGTATTAAAATCACCAAGTATAATGGTTTCTTGTGGGTAATAAGCTGATCCCCAGCTTAGAATGTCTTATATTATAGAGATATTATTACCAGGGGGAAGGTAGATGCAGATAATATATAGGGCTTTTGGAAGTGTTTGGTTGAAGTCGGGAGATAAGCACTTCGGTCTTACTATCCTGAGGTGGATTATAGGATATGGAGTAGATCTCTAGTGTGGATTTATACAGTAGTGCTACACCCCCACTCCTATGTTTTAAGCAGTCAAGTCTCAATATGTTGTAACCTGGGGGGGGGGGGTTATTTCATTATCTTTAGTTGCAGGTTTTAACCAGGTTTCTGTGAGGCAGAGGATATGAAAGGAATGAATATCAAGGAGGGCATGGAGATGGGCAATTTTATTATTTATACTGCGGATACCGAGATGACTTAAAAGTAAAGAATTTGAGAGACAGGTTTGGGTAGTTAGGGTGGGGGGAGTAGTAGAAGGAGTTGTAAAAGTTGGAATGTTTGTTGGGCCTGGGTTAGGGTGGATGTCACCAGCTTTTAAAGTGGGAGTTTTTAGGGCAGAAGATGGATAGTTGAGGAAGCTGATTAGGTATTTTAGTTTTTTTACAGTCGTGTTATTGAATTTAATAGGAGTAAGTTGATGATACTTAGCTAGCAGGTAGCAGGGTGTGGATGTGGTATTTATTTGAAAATGGGTTAAGGTGTAGTTGTGACTAGCTGTTTGTTTAGGAGAGTAGTTGAAGTAGTCATGATTAACTTTATTAATGGAGGTAAAAAGATAGGCAGAGGTGAGAATAGATATGAGAGGAAATAGTATTATAAATCTGGTTAGGATACATTTAGTTGTTGAGGACATATTTTAAAGAGTTTCTTGTATAGCTATAGCAGGAACTGGGTAAGAAAGACAAAGGAAAAGTAAGGGTATTATAAAGTTGTTTGTGTGGCAAAAGAGATAGGTAGTGAATTATCTTAAGAGGTTTAGAAGGAGGTAATGGATGTAGGAGGTGTGGGAAGTGTGAAATAGGTGGGTGTGGTTAAATTAAATAGATTGGTTGAAGTATTAGATTGGATGGTTGGGAGAGAGCGTGTGGTTGAAGTATAAGTTTAGGACCCCTGGGGTGGGTGGGAATTGGGGGTAGGGTAGGGGAGCGGAGTGAGCCCGCAGGGCGAATGGAGCGGGTTACAGCTGAGAGAAGATGAGAGGTAATCAGTTATTCAGGGAGACGGAGATCTATACAGCTTTGAGTAGGTATGTGGCACTTTAATTACATTTCAAACAAAAAATGTAAAGGGTGTCCTTAGTTCTAGGTGTATAGGGGAGTAGGTATTTAGTAAAGAGCCCAGAAGCAGGAGTAAGAGAAAGAAAGAATGAGCTATCTAGATAAAGTACTATTAAGACAAGAAGGTAAATCCCTGATTTATGCCTTTCTGGGGGAGAGGGGGATATCAGGATGTAAAGATCCTGCACGAATAGCTGGAGGTAGGTGTTTGATAGAGCTGGAGTAGTTCAGCTAGAAGTATAGAATACAGATTTTAAAGCCTGGTGTTCTGCTGCCCTCTAATGGCCTATGAGCAGAACTGCACTAATTCACAAAGCTAGATCGGAGGTAAGGCAGAGAGAAATAAAAACGAGGGGAATGGACGGCCTCGGGGTAGGTCCGCAGGTATGCTGGCCCTTACAAATAGGTCACCCAAAGCACTCACTACTATATAGTTAAACCTGTACCTCTTGACCATAGTAGATCAAAGTTATGCTGTTAAGCAAAATGTACACTTTATTTTTGATTATTGCCAATCGTCTTTTTATTGTACTTTGGAGCTTTTCTCTCTGGGTCTAAGCTGACAATGGACTTCTATTCCAGTCAGGCCTCTCCAGTAAATAAATGTCAAATAAATAAAGAAATAAGCCCTTTATTATGTGCATGCGATGGCTGGTCCATGGAAAACTGTCTTACATGAAACCGGTCCCTGATGCAACAAAGCTTGGAAACCATTGGTGTACACCTTTTAGAACTTTCCCGGGCTTTGTTCAGCCTGCCTGTTGACTGACAGTTCCTGGGGTATGGCTTTACTTCTCTGAGCTTTTAAGTTCGGTGTTTAGAGGAGTTTTCATGGTTCTGAAGAAGTCTATGTTTAGACAATTTTGCTTAACCATGAATTGCAGTGGTTTTACCAATAAAGAATTGTTTCTTTCTACAACTGCGAACTGGAGTGCTCCTATGAATTCCAATATTTGAGTTGGTTGTAGGCAAGACTTTTTGTAGTTTATGGTTATCCCAAGATGAAAACAAATCTGAAGTACATGATCCCTTGCACTAATTAACAGATGCCTGGTTGGGGTGGTAATGAGCTATGGAAACACTCAGAATCCCTGCAGTTTCAAGTGAGTTGCCACCACTGCTGTGCATTTGGTAAACACTCTGGGGGCTGTGGTGAGGTCAAAGGGCAGTGCTCTGAACTAGTACTGACCAGCTCCCAGCCAGAAGCATAAGTACTTTTTGAACTGTCTGTTCATCTTTATGTGATAGTATGCATCAAGGTCCATCGAGCACATCCAGTTGTCCTTTCTCAGGAACGGGAGAATGGAGTGAACCACAACCATCCAAAATTTTGTATGTTGAATTGACTTGTTTAAGTTGCTGAGATCCAAAATCGGTCTCCAGTACCGTGTGTTCTTTGACACTAAAAAGAATCTTAAGTAAGTTATGCATTCTATCTGGTCTGCTTGGACCTCCTGGAGGACTCTTTTCAGCAGCTTTTGTATTTCTAGTGCTGCTTCTTGGGTGGAACATCAGGGCATTCTGAGTACAAGTTGGAGGTGGAAGGGAAAGGGAATTATATAACCTCTGGAAATGATCTTCTGCACCCTGGATCTTTTGTTATGTCTAACCAGTCTCTCTGGAGTAAAGACAGTCAACCCCTGACTGACTTCAGAGGGGGACAATTGGGCCTCCTTTCAGCAGTGCAGGTACAGTCTATTAGAGAAGGAGTCTTTGGACCCCTGGTTTTGTGGGCCACCTCTGCCATGGGGACATCATCCATTAGAGTTCCCCCTCTGCCCCTAGAGGAACTTTCTCCATTTGTGTCCTGGAAAAGACCCTGGAGTTTTCTGAACCACATTTTATGACCACCTCATTGATTCCTAGAAAAAGCATCTTTGAGGTGTAATGTACACCAACTGCAGAGAGGGTCTTTCCATCCTTCTCACTCTTGGAAAATGTATCCTTCACTTTTGGGCCAAACAACGAGCTGCCATCAAAGGGAGCACTGACAAAACGGCTTAAAGGGCTTCACAAAATCACATAAGCACATCCAGCCATACCTCCTAATGGATATGCCTGAACCCGCTCCCCTTGAGGCACCTTCGGCTGCATGCAAAATAAGCCTCATGGATGAACTCAAAAAGGATTGGAGGGTAGCCAACTGAGAGGCCACAGATGATTATGCCTCAGCAGAAATGATCCCTGAAATGGATGTTGAAAGTTCTGTGATCAAGTCCCTATGCAAACTAGTAAAATGTGCAAACAGTGCAGCAACTTAAGACCAAAGGTCGCTGAAGCACAGACACTTCCCAAACCTGTCCCTCACACTAGACTCTGTGTTAAGGGAGTGAACAAAGGAACTTTATTCAGCAAGTTGCTTCTTGGTGGCCACTACCACTACCATGGCAACCACCGGCACCCCCTTACTCCATCTGGCCTCATAGGTACTGACTAAAGTGTGTCAGGCTCCTTCAACGCCCACCGAGAGACCAAATCAATGAGCTCGCCATCGGTCAGAATAACCCAGGAGGTAGATGGGCCAGCTCCAAAGGCCTCCAGTAATACTAACTCCTCCTGTGAAGGGTTGCTGGGGGTCCAATCACCTCTCTGTTTAAGGATATCAAGGATGTCTCCAAATGAGACCTCTCCTGAGGGTGATCATGGTCAGCCTTCTTCCTCATCCTAATCAGTATCCTGAGTGACTGACTATGGCTCTTCTTGTACTTACTCTTCCTAGGGTCTTTCTCAGTGGGGTGAAGTGGTGTCAGAAGAGACTATAAAACCCTGCCGGGTGGTCTGGGGGGGGTCTCAAGCTGGTTGCTCCTGTGGCATAGAATGATGAGGCTCCACGTGCAGAGACATCTGGGAGCTACATTGAAGATCCAAGGAGGGTTGGGTTGGTCAGTCCTGTCTGACCAGAAAATACCCTCTTCATTACCTTGAAGGCAGACAGCTCCAGAGAGAAGGACCTCAGTGCCCAAAAGGCAGGCTTCTGGACCGCTGTCTCCTTCTGCCCCAAAAGCAATCTCTCCAAGTTGGAAGCTGGAGATAAGCTATCCAGTGTTGAAGCACCAAGGTACAGAGATGGCTCTGAAACCTTAAGAGTAGACTCTAACAACTCTGATCAGAAGAAGAAGCTTCAGCTCAGAGTCATTTGCATCCAAAGATATTGGGCCAGAGCACTCAGAGTCAGCTTTGCATCCAAAGATAAGGTTATCTTCAGATCCATGCCAGACAGACCCAGACGGCTTGGATCTAAGGACTCTGAAGCAACCTAAGGTATCACAGAAGGAGTATGAAATGGTGGTGTAGTAGATGGATGGGTCTCTTGACCAGAGGAGATAGGAGCCGGTAAAACACCCATCTAGATCTGCACTGAGAGGAACTTCCGCATCATTCTGTCCACATCTTCCTCAGACAAACTCTTGGATGAACAAGGCAAGGGAAGGTGACTTTGATCTGCATCTTTTCATAAAAGAGGAAAAGGACCCTGGAAGGCACAGGATCAAAAGAAGAAGAACACCTGGTTCTTAAAAGAACAGTGGGACCAGAAACAGTTGGATCCATAGGTTTCTTTACCAGATCCAAGGATGTAGAATCCATCAGTTGCTTTCTCTTCGAATCTGAAGGAGAGGAACTTTGAGATCTTCTTGGATCTGATTTTGATCTTTTTCTAGAAGGCCCCAAAGTTGGAGCAGAGGAAGTAGAAGCCCAGTGATCGCTTCACCAAAGGATGATGGCAACACACCTTTCAGGATTAGCTTGTTTTTCCTATCTACAAGATCCTTGGGGTTGAAACTGTGGCAAATGGAACAATCTTCGTGAAGATGCTGTGGGCCTAAACAATATACATAGGGAGTATGCAACTCTGAAAGAGGTAATTTGTCCCCACATTTCAGACATTTTTTAAAGCCAGAAGGGCCCATTCTCAGCCATGCCAGTGACATGGGGTATGTTAGAGATTGATGCATTATGGGTAAGGGAGACACTCAAGAGCTTTTTGGTTACCACGAGCTTTAGTAACAGCCGAGTCGGATCAGAGGTTCGGATCCAAACCCAACAGTTGAAAGAATCAAAACTGACATCGGATCAGTTAAGTCAGCATTTCTAAAGGATTTTGTTTTGTCCAGATAAAATCTCAGTTGCCTTTGAATGTCTAAAGAATAGGACCCTTTCCCCCGGATCTGCAGATTGGGAAAGAACATGGGAATATGAATAGCCTGATTGAGAGACCGCTTGCTTGCTACTTTAGGCATGACAGATGGACTAGCCCCAAGTATCACCCTGTCCTTGTGAAAAAACACAAGAAAAGGAGGAATGGCCATGAGAGCTTGTAACTCAGAAAGTCTCCTAGTAAAGGTGAGAGCCAAGAGGAGCAGGGGATTTCCAAATACAGAATTTGAAAGAAGCGGAAAATGCTGGTTCAAAGTAAGGCAGTATAAGCTTTTCTAGGACAAAATTAGATCCCAAAAATGAGCAATGGGTTTCCTGGATTATTTAAGATGCAGGATTCCCCTAAGGGAAGACTGATCTCCAGGCTAGCCATATGTGGAGGGCTAAGAGGAAGGCAAACATTGATAGCTCACAGGTGGACTTTTATAGAAGAGTAGGCCAAAGACGTTCACAGGGATATTGCAGTACAGCAAGAATTTGTGATAAAGAGTAGGTCCTGACTATGTTTGCGGCACCAATAGGAAAACCTTTTTCATTTAGCAGTGTATGATTTTCTAGTTGTGAGTCTCCTGGCCTGTTTTAGGACTTGAACAACCTCTTCAGAGAAGAGGTGTCTTTGAGGAATTAAAATCCTATCATACATACGGTCAGGTTGAGAGACAGAAGATTTGCATGCAGCAGCAAATCTTCTGCTGTGCTATCAAGTCCGGTTGAAGAATTCTCCTGCAATTTCCATTTACTAGGTGAAACAGCAGAGGAAACCATTGCTTCCTTGGCCAACATGGTGCCAGTAAAAGGGGGTTGAGTGATCCTTTTATGCCTTGAGAAGAATTTATGGAAGAAGAGGCAGAGGAGAAAAACCTTAAAGAAACAACTTTAGCCACTGGAAAGAAAAGGTATCTGTACTTTATGCTGTTGGGAAAGTTTCACTGCTACAAAATCGGAGGAGTTGATGGGTTGGCTAGTGATGCAGAGAAGTCTATCTGATGTGTGCCATATTGAAGGGTGATTGTGTGGAAAACCTCTCTGCTCAAAGTCCATTTGTAAGGGTCTATCAGGGAGCAGCTTAGGGAGTCTTCTAGCACACTGTCCTGAGAAGGGATATATGTGGCTCTGAGTGAGACATTCACTTGGCTTGCCAAATTCCATGCCTCCTGTGCTAAGCTAACCTGCACAGTTGGAAAGACCTAGTGTCTCCCTGTTAATTGTACCACATAACTGTAGTGTTGTGAACTTTCTCCCGGAGAAGGAAGGCATGGATTTTGTGTCCAACCTGCAGTCCAGAAAAAAAAAAAAAACAGTCCTGCGTAGGGACCATGTGCGATTTTTGTTTGCTTGTTTATAGTAAAACCCAAACCTGTCAGAAGGTGTAGGGTGAAGTGAAAATGTAGAAGAACTTCTGGAGAGAGCACTGATCAGTAGGTTGTCCAGGTAGGGAAATTTTGAATTCTGAGAGCAACAAAGCTACTACTGGAGCTAGACACTTTGTGAACACTTTTGGAGCTGTGGAAAGACCAAAAGGCAGAGCAGTAAACTCAAAAATATGAGGAGCCAGAGGAAAACATTAGGAATCTCTTGCAAGAGGGACAAATGGGCATGTGCAAGTAGGTGTCCTTCAGATCTAATAACACTAAGAATGCCTGTAGAAGGATGAAAGGTAGAAGAGTATGAAGAGAGAACATTTTGAAAGACAGTACCTTCAATTAAGTGTTTAGGAAAGACAGGTCTAGGACGGGTCTCCACTGAGTAAAGTCTCCCATGAAGCCCTTTGGGACCGGGCTAATGGTGCTCTGATTCAAAAGGCCTTTAATAATGGGGACCAGAAGGGTTAATTGGGTTTCAGGAGGTTGTGGCATGCCCTTCAGAGGTGGACTATTTTCCCAAGACAAGGTATTAACTGTCCATAATGATGGACAGGACCAATTTGTCTGTGATAACAGCTTCCCACCTGGCCAGGGACAGTGACAGTCTTTGAGAAATAGATGTAATGGGACTGAGGCAGGGGGAGGGGTGATGCAGAGGTAGTCACAGGTTTTTGCTTCTGAAGGGGGGCCTCCCTGTTGTACGTTCCCTTCTCTGTAGTTTTTTTTTTTTTTTCCGCGAGTACCTTTTCCTATTTTAGATGAGTAGTTCCTATGGTACCTGGGAACTGAGGAGATCAGGATACATCCGCACTCTTTCATGGTCATACCTTGGTGTTTTAGAGTTTCAAACAGGGTGGCCTCCTCAGGACTAAACAGCAAGTCTTTGTCCAAAGGCAAATCTAGAATTTTAGATTTGAAATCCCAGTTACAGGCTGACTGCAAAGCCATGGATATCTGCAAATAACATATCCAGTAGCAGCTGCCCTAGAAAAAGCACTTGTATCATTATAACTGCACTTAATGCTATACCTGACAATTTAAGTGGCATGTGATAGTAAGCTTTGCATTTAATGCACTGGCTCTGCCTTGGGATGGTCCAGTACAACTTTGTTAAAGGAATGCAGAACACAGATCAAATGCTTTGTCATTTGAGTCTGGAAATTAATTGCCCTAAAGACAAAGCTAGCAGAAGTGTAAACCTCTACTCACATATATCCATAGTCCTACTATCTTTGTCAGTAGGTACAGCAGACAGAGATGCTGCAGAGGGTTCTGCCACGAAGTTCTTGTAAATCCTGTCTGGTCTCTTAGGAACTAGTGATTAAGAATCAGGTGCAGAAGAGGTGGACTGGAAGGTGTCCTGGAAAGCATAAAGGACAAAAGGGACTAGACAATGAGCAAGAGTATCCAACTCCAAGAGGGTGCAATACTGCTTCTGATCAGAGATGTGTGTGGATTGCTATTCAAAGTGATTCACTGTGTTCCATATAGTCTCCCCAAAGGAAGCTTCCTCAACAGGGGAATCTGGTGAAGTACTCTCAGAAGAAAGATGCCCTCAGGAATTCATCTCAGAGGAATAGTCCAGAGAATGGTCAGAGTTGTATTCTTGTTCTTCTTCAGAAGAAGAAAAAACTCTGGAGACCCAAGGGAAGAAGATTTCAAAGACATAATAGCTTTGAACAAAACCCCTGTGATAATTCTACCCACTCCTTTTCCCCAGCTGCCGAAGTCTCCTTTTTTTTCCTTGACGTCTGCCTGGATGACATGCACAGGTTCGGAACCCTGTCTGACTTTTATTAGAATGCCTGGGATCACTTCCTTAACTGAAATTTGCGGGACTTTGTGTGGTCCTTCCGATATGATGAGACATGGTTCCTCAGATGTATAGGCAGTCCTGCAAGGCCTCAGGAGCCATACTGGCTTCCAATGGGGTCTCAGAAGCATGCAACTGAGAAGTAGCCAGATGTACCATGGGTTCTACAACCTCAGTGGATATGTCAGAGTCAGAAATGTTGGACTGTGGATCTGTTCGAGGCCTCTAGTTTTTTTCTTTGGTGGTAGAGGGATGTCCGAGGCTATACAGCCAGCCATCTTGGACTGGGCTAAGCATTTAAACACTGGGTTTTGAAAAAGGTGTTAACAGCAGAAAGCCTCGACCTATGGGGTTTTGGGAGTGAACAAAGCTAGATTTGTGATAGTGTTCTGGGCCTAGGCCAAAGAAAAAAAAGACTTCATATGCAACTCCTCGTACAGAATCTGGCTACCACAATTTGCACTCACCCCTTCCAGCCGACATGTACAACTTTCAACAAAATGTAAGCTAGAACTAAGGTATTGATAACAAAACAGCAAACAGTCTGACAGATGCAGGACCTGTGTTCGGGATGATGGTGAGATCACCTGATCCATTTTCATACGTCCATCTATACCTCAACCCATACAAGTAGAGATCATGCAAAATTACAGCCTAGGGAAGTTAAATTTTTGGTATTTTAGCCAGACATCAGTTGTGACAATCAATACATCAGGAATAATGTAACAGTGACTTAATCAAAGCATCAGGAGGAATAGGAGTAGGTTTTGGAAATTCTAGTTGTAACAAAATCGTATCACTTGAAGGACTGAAAGGCATCACTGCTTTCCCACTGAAACAAGCAATTCATTCTGGAAATAGTTTAATTCTTCAAAAGTATTGGCAAACGCCACACTGCTCAGAATCTGAATCAGAATTCTGCGGAAATGACACACTGTGCCTTCAGAATCATTTTAACATTCAAACTCTTGAATCTCTTCAGAAAATGAAGAATCCATTTTCTTTTACCAGAAACGGCCATGAAAGAAAGGTCAGGAGCCCACACTATACCCTAAAGTAAGCCCAATAAATTACTCCTGTTCAGGGTAATGGAGACAGGAAAAAACATATGTTTATATTTTTGTTTCTTTTTGACAGGAAAATCAAATGGCGCAGATCCATTTTTTCCACCAAGGACTTCCTACGGGCAGGCACAACATTCACTGCCTCTTCTCCCAGAGCAGATAAAGAGTGCCTCTTCCTTGCCAACCATGGGCACTCAACAGCCAGAGAGGCCACATCTAACCCCCCCCCCCAAGTAATGGTGGCTGTAGGGACTACGCCAGTGGGACTCACGGAAAAATATGACTGGTCCGAGGAACCAGATTTGGTCACAGTAGTGTCAACTACCTGACACTGAGGCAGATATTCAGCTTGGTGCGACAAAAGCTGCTTAATTTTTCTTTTCTTTATGTGACTGGAAGCAGGTAAAACCAAGGAACCAGTAGATTATTCCATGGTTAAGCAAAAAAAAAAAAAAAAGTGTCCAATTCTCAAGGAAGCCTGTCAACCATACGCAGTAAAACAGGGAAGTTAGAACAAAGTAATCTTTTCCCATTAAAACACACACAAAAAAAAAACTTTAAAAAACACTTCCCTCAGTCCCCAAATGTAAGCATGCAAAACTTTTATCACAGAAAACATAGTTTGAGTTGGTTTTAATAATTTTACCACAAAAGTAAAATGTAATGCTCCTGTTTAGAAGTGTATAAGAGTCACATGACAGTCATTACAAGACTTTATCCTAGCTAAAATTAGTAAGTTTTCAGAAAAATTTCAATATTTTCTGCCATAAATAGTCAGGTGGAAGTTAACTGATCCCCCTCCCCCCTCAAGGGCAACTTGCCTGCCCAGCAGAAGCAGCAGACCATCTATCCTTGAAAGCCCACAGAGGAGGGCTTTCATCGGTAGCAAAAAATCTCTGAAGGACTCGGTGACAAAACCTAACTTTTAGTCACCTCAGCTCGAGCTGACCAATGGTTTGAGCACACGTAAGGTGCCCTGAAAGCTGGCTGGGTGTTGTACCCTCTGCAGTATACAATCCATACAGCTACGGCTACTGTAACAGTGATCAGATGAAGAGCAAATAAAATTCAACTTGTCCCCACTATGAACTTAAAATAGACATATTTAGATATGTGGGCATGTGGTGGGTACAAGGGGGAAACATTTTTTTTTTCCAAAGGGCTGTGATTCCTGCCTTTAGGTTCAGTTGACTTGGGTCTCAGTGTAATATCACAGTGAGATTCTTAAACTGGTACACATAAATGTGATTATTACAATATGGCCACTGTTGAAATGATAATATTTAGGTGCTAAGGTGCAGCTAAGGTCCAATGACTGGCAAGACTTCCAGAACTCTACACCATTATGCCTCCCTCATGCCAAGCTGACTCTGCCTCCTCACGAATATTGTGAAATCCATAGTATCAAGGGAAATCAATCAGCATCATCTTCAGCTCTCTCAGACTGGGTTCACAAGTACTGCAGTCTTTAGGCTGCCCCTGAGCAAGACGCATAATATTAGGAAGTCCCCAGGGCAACAAAACTGGCTCAAGTCTTCTTCTCTAACATGTCTCTCCTGAAGACTAGGAATGTACCCCCAAGGAGCCAGCTTTACAAGTGTAACAAGGCCAGGAAGAGAAACAAGTGCAGGTTTACAAGATGAAAGTTGGTGAACTGGTACTCACGTTTTTGGGATATCCACAAGTAGGCAAGAGGATAAGAACGTAGGAAACATACATGGCAAGAGTGATCCTATATGAACATCACTATTATGGTACACTCTTTTCACAACTTTACTATACTTAATATGAATGACTACTGGGACAACATTCAAAATGTATATACCTTTTTGAGAAACTGACTATCAGGGGAAGGTTGCAGGAAGCCCTGCAGAAAGTACAATTGTGCAAAATACTTATAACAGTAGATGACCTGCTATTCACTCTTGCAGTATTCATAACCTAAGGGAGAATACAAAAGCAAGAGGAAGCCTAGGAGGACAGCAATGATGAGCCCTACAGAAACACATGCAGGATAGTCCTAGCAAAGCCAGTTCTGGCCCTGGAAATAACACACACTTTAATGCTTAATGAAAATATGAACAAATGGCCAAGTAGAAACCTCAAGGATGGAATTGGTATCCAGTCTCTTAAAAAAAGCACCAGAGGAAGCAACAGCCTTGGTATAATGAGCTTAATGAGGAAAGACATTTGCCATGTCTAGAATAACAAAGAAATAAATGGCTGTAGAAATTCAGGAAGAGATGGTTTTAGAATTAGTGAAACCTAAAGAACTGGGATGAAAGGAAACAAAAAGCTGCTCAGATTTGTGAATAAGCTTAGTTTTATCCAAACAATATCGGAGTTGTCTATTCAAATTCAAGATGTGAAGAACCTTCTCACTGACAGACTGCAGAGAAGGGAAAAAGGCAGGCAGATAGAGATTAAGGGACAACTCCTTGACCACCTCGGGTATAAAAGAAGGATTAGCATGAAGAGACACCCTGTCTCTGTGGAAAAGTAAGAAAGGATGAAAGTACAGTTGTGTACACTTACCATAAATGTAGATGTTCAAGTGTATTCACTGTTGCAGTCATCACATTTGGGTTATCTGCCTGTAGGTAGCCCTCAGCCGGCCTGAATACCAGAATCTTGGGATTTCTGCGTTGGATGCTGTCGCTTCTTCCATGACGTCAGGTTGTCGGGGATATAAAACATGCAGCCAACGCCACTGCATCAGTTTTTCTTGTCTCAGATGTCAGGTGCCCCCAAAATAGGAAGCAATTACATGGTATGGAACACCCCGCAAATATACATGACATAAGATATGCCAAATAAAAAAGATAGGTAGAAGTAAAGAGAAGTCAGGGGGCTGGAGGGAGGGTAACCAGGACTACAACAGTGAATATATACTCGAACATCTACATTTATGGTAAGTGTACACAACTGTACTATGTTCTTCGTGTTTCACTGTTGCAGTCATCACATTTGGGTTGATTCCCAAAGCTAAGGAAGGGTGGCGGTAGTTAAGAAGCATTGTGGCTGGCAATCAGGCTCTGTAAGACTGCTGTGGTAAATACAGCTCTGAATTTAGAAAAGATAGGCAAGTCGTAATGCTTGGTGAAAGTGTGTACAGAGCTCCAGGTTGCAGCTTCCAGGATGTCCCTGGTAGGGACTCCCCTGAGGAATGCTGTAGAGGTTGATGTTGCCCTAGTGGAATGTGTTCTGATCCCCTGTGGGGTAGGTTTCCCATGGTGTTTGTAGCAGAAATGGATGCAGTGTGCTATCCATTTAGAAATGGTTTGCTTTGAAATGGCCTTGCCCTCTGCCCTGCAGCAAAGCTGACCAGCAGCTGGTTAGAATTTCGGAAAGGCTTAGTCCTGTCCAGATGGAACCTGAGCTGCCTGTGCACATCTAGGGTGTGCAGGATCCTTTCCCCTTTATTCTCAGGATTAGGGAAAAAAATTGGAAAATGAATGGATTGGTTTAAAGCCACACTAGATACCACCTTGGGCATGAATGACGGGTTAGTCCTGAGGGAAACCCCGTCTGCATGGAAGATAATGAAGGGTTCTATGGCCATAAGGGCCTGCAATTCAGACACTCTTCTTTCTGAAGTGAGGGCTAGCAGTAAAGCTGTTTTCCAAGAGGGGAATTTTAACTCTGCTGAGGCAGCAGGTTCAAAGGGCGAAAGCGTGAGTTTTTCCAATACAAAGTTAAGATCCCAGGCAGGGGTGGGAGCTCTCCTGGGGGGGGGGGGGTCTTAAATTTTTGGCTCCTCTCAGGAACGGTTTGACCAGAGGATGAGAGAAAAGGGGTGGCTCAGTATTGTAATGAGCAGAGATGACAGAGGCATGAATCTTAATGGAAGAGAAGGACAGGTGTTTGTGGAGCATTTCTGTTAAGTAATCTAGTATATGAGGTAAGCTGGGCACAGTTGTGTCCATTCCCTGAGACTGGCTCCAGGAGCAGTATCTTTTTCACTTTTCCAGGATTTTCTAGTACTAGGCCTTCCTTGCCTCAAGAATGACATTGAGCACCTGCGTACTGAGAGTTGCTGGTGAAGAATTCAGGGGATGAGCCAAGGCTGCTAGGTTCATGGCCTGTAGCTGAGTGTGCAAAATCTGGCCCTCCTGCTGAGACAGCGGGGAAGGGGTCTGAGGCAGTTGCCATGGTGGCATTACTGTCAGACTGCGCGCAAAAGAGGATACCAGTGCTGGCATGACCAGTCTGGTGCAATCAGGATTGTCCTTGGCTTGTCCTGTTTGATTGTTACTAGAACCTTTGAGAGGAGGGGCAGAGGGGGAAAGGTATAGATTGAGAGGCTTTCCCAGGTAAAGGACAGGGCATCCACTTTCGAAGCACGGCTGTGGGGAGTTCTGTTGCAATATTTGCTCAATTGATAGTTCTGAGGGGAAACAGAGGCCCACCTCTGGTGCCCCCCACCCGTTCCTCAAAAGCTTGAATATTTTGGGTTCCAATTTAGATTAGTGTGGGTCCATGAGATCTCTGCTTAAGTAGTCTGCCAGTGAATTTAGTTTGCCTGGCAGGAATTGAGCTTGTAGGTGCACTTGGTTGCTCAAGGCTATGTTCCACAGAGCCACAACTAATCTGCAGAGCGGGTAGGAATGGGTTCCCCCCTGCTTGTTTATGTACCACATAACTGTGGTGTTGTCTGCCTTTACCAATAGTTGTCCTGGAAGAATAAGGCCTTTGAAGGCTGCCAGAGCATTCTGTACAGCTAACATTTCTTTTTGATTGATATGCAGGTGCATTTGCTTTGGACTCAATTTACCTTGAATGTATTGTCCTGCCATGCGAGCCCCCCATGCACAGTCTGATGCATCTGTTGTTAGGGTTTGGGCGGCAGGGGGTTGAGTGAAAGGGAGTCCCTTGTTGTGGTAGCAGGCCTCTGCCCACCAAAGGAACTCTGTCCTTAGGCAAGGAATGATAAGAATAATTGTTTCCAGGTTGTGAGAATGCTGACACCAGAGACTTAAGTACCACTGAAGTTTCCTCATATGCCGTCTTGCATATGGAATTAGTAGGATGCAACAGGCCATGAACCATAGGGCTTGCAGTATTTTTCTTGCACATAGCTGGGTTTTGGTGGCTAATAGATTGAAGTATCTGGGAAGTTGTGTTCAAGCTTGCTGCCAGGAATACAATCTGTTGGCTGGTTATCAGATGTGATTTCTTTTCGTTGGTGGTGTACCCCAGTGAAGTCAGAAGTCTCTTTACAAATGTCAGGTGCTGTAGTAGCAATTCCTGACTGTCCGCCTGAATCAGGCAATCATCCAACTATGGGTAAATTTGAATTATTCTCTACCTGCAATATGCAATGGCTGGAGCTAGGCATTTTGTAAATACCCTGGGTGCAGTAGATAAGCCAAAGGGAAGTGCAGAGAACTGATGGTGCATAGAGCCTGCTCTGAAACGTACGTATTTCCTTATGGGGCTGTGCAGATAAGCTTCTTTCAAGTCTAAAGGTTTCTAGCCAGGAGTTCCTGGCTAGCATAGGAAGCAGCTGTTGGAGACCAAGCATTTTGAATCTTGGAATCACCAGAAAGGTGACAGATCCAGGATAGGACACCAAGAGGTTCCTTTTCTGGGTACCAGAAACAGTCTGGAGTAAAAGCCTTGCCCCCTTAGTTCTGCTGGGACAGGTTGAATAGCCTTGATACTAAGGAGAAAGTACTTGCTTTTGGGCCTCTGCCCACTGGTTTGGGGAGAGGTCTGGCCATCCGCTTGGGGTCGGAAGTGAGTGGAAGTGGAATCTGTATCCCTGGGAAACAATGTTTAAAACCCATATGTCTTGGGTAATGTACTCCGAGTTCTTGGCATGCAAGGCAAGTTTTCCTCCTAAAGGTGCAAGTACTTGGGCAAGGCTTGGAAGAGTTAAGGATAAAGTCATTGTGAGATTTTTCCATAGGATGGAGGCTTACTACTCCCTGTTTTGGACGTGGGAGCACTCCACTGCTTAGATCTGTGCATACCCTGAGATTGTAATCTTGGTGGTCTGCTGCCCCTGGGTTTGCACTGAGAAGTTTTGGGAGGGAATTGAAAAGACCAGTTTTTTGAAGGTCAATGCCTACTGAATCTAGGTGGCTGCACTTTCCTCCATCCTTTTGAGGACTTTTGCTTTATTGCCAAATAGATGCTCTTGGTTTAATGGTGCATCTAGTAATTTTGCTTTGACATGGTCTGGCAAGGACTGTTCCTTAAGCCAAGCATGCCTTCTAAGAACAGACCCAGTGACAGCAGCACTACAAGATGCTTCTAAGGCATCAAAACCACATTGCAAAGTATGTTTACCCAGTTGGTTAGCAGAATGCATAAACTCCTCTAAATCTTTAAGTTCTGCACAATCAGGAATCAACATCATTTTCTGTTTAATTAGTTCCATAATATGCTGCCGATACTTTAACATATGAAACTGGCAATTTGAAACCCTGATAGCAAAAGTAGCAGAGGTGTATACCTTCTTACCCAATCTGTCTAAAGCCCTAGAATCCCTGTCCGAAGGGGTAGGATTTTTAGCCACAGTAGCCTTAATGCCTTTAGGTCGATGTGAAATGGTCTCAGGATCAGCAGCAGGATTCTTAGAGAAATTTGTGAGAGTCAGGTACTCTATAGTACCTGTCAGGTTTCCTGGGAGCTGGAGGCAAAGTATCAGTGGTAAGGCTGGATTCCAAGAAGACATCATCTACAATTTCCAGAACAGGAGGGATAGCTAGAGGCCTGTGCTGAGGCAAGTTTAAAAATTCCCCGAGTCTCTTTTTGGACTGAGAGTAGTCCTGGCTCTCCCAATGGAAATGCTCTCTAAGGGTATGCAGGGTTTCACCAAAAGAGAAATCTTCTGGTGAAGAAGCAGAGGGAATGGAACCCTCTGAATCAGAATCCTCATAGGTAGATAAGGGTATGTCCTGGTAATCAGAAGGGTCAGAGTTATCAGACTCCTGATCTGAAGATCAGAAGGAAAATCAGTTCTAGGTCTTTTTGGGGGGAAGGCTGACTTCCCCTAATTAAAGTAATAAGATCTTCAGCCATTCTAAGCATTTGTTTTTGTGGCATGTGGGTCTGAGAATGCGCTTTGGTCGTCGGTTTCATAGGTGTAGTACTATCTCTAGGCCTGAGAAATTCAATATTTTTGGTTTGAAACGAAACTGTCGGTTTAATATGAAAATCAGAAGGCCTGAATACACCCTCAGAAGCAGTGCCTGCACAGCAACTCCGGACTCATCCAAGGTAGAGACATCCGCAGGTCCCATAGTTGAAGAATCATCTCACAGCATACCGGACTCCGAATGGGTTTCAGTAGAGACCTGTGAATCTGCAGAAGCGGGTATCAGGGGCTGCGAAAGCACCTCACTGAGGACCGGCAGACTGGCGACTAGCTTGACAGTAGCATCGTCGGCCGTTTTGGAACTATGCGGTCTGTCTCTGTCTTTATCCTTACATTTTTTTGGAAGATCGGTAGTCGAATGGCTTATCGAAGCCATATCTGAATACAGAGACAGAGAGCAAAAAAATTTAGCAACAAAAATAGCCCGACGACGAATAGTTTGGGCGTTGAACAAGGCACAAAACTGACGCCGTGGTCTGGGCCTAAACAGGTGACGCAGTAAGAATGAAAATCTCTGTGAGTTATTTGCTTTCCACAGGCAAGACACTTATTAATTTTTTCTGACATCGGTTACAGCAAGAAAAAAAGGATCCCCAATGGGGTACTTATCTTTTAGAAGACTTCAGGTCTGAAACTTGAAAAAAATGAAAATTTCAGGAGGTGGACGACTAGCACTTGTGAACTACTTCTGCTTCAGGCACCGCGCGGCAGGAAAGCCTGATGTAATGGCATCGGCTGCATGGTTTGGCAGGAAAGCCTGATGTAATGGCATCGGCTGCATGTTTTACACCCCAGACAACCTGACATCATGGAAGAAGCGACAGCATCATATGCAGAAATCCCAAGACTCTGGTATTCGCGCCGGCTGAGGGCTACTTGCAGGCAGATAACCCAAATGTGATGACTGCAACAGTGAAACACGAAGAACATCAGCCATGACAGCCTAAAGTTCAGACACTCTCTTGGCTGAAGTGAAAGTATAAAGAAGAACAGTCTTCCAAGGACAATGTTGTAAGAAAGCAGGCTCAAAAGGAACCCAAGTAAAATTTTCAAGTACAAAATTGAGGTCTCAGGAAGGCGAACAGACTGCCTGGGAGTCCTGATATGAAGGACACCTTTGAGAAATTGGTTGAACTCAAATCCAGAGGCCAGAGGAGAGTCAAGAGCAGACAAGTAGAAATTGCTGACAGGTAAGCTTTAACTGAAGAATATGCTAACCCAGCATGAAGAAGATCACACAAAGGAGAGAGAGAGAATCAGAGAAACCTCCACAGATATGTGATCCTGATGGCCAGAGAGGCACCAGACAGAAAATAATTTCCATTTGGATATATAGGATTTCCTGACATAGCTTCCTGCAGGATCCAAAAGCACATCCTCAGAAAACAGGAACCTAAAGGGGATCAAAGCCCTATCATCTACAGCATCAGTTAAGAGTGCACAAGTGAGGAAGGATAAGAGATCCCTTGACTTGTGTTAGAAGATCCATCTGGTGAGGTAACTTGTGGTGATGACCCCTCACCAAACGAGAAAGGGGGAACCAATGTTCTCTAGACCAAAATGGAGTTAATAGTAAGATTTTGGGAGAGTCCTGCCTGATCTTATGCAAGACTCGTAGTAAAAGAGGAAAAGGAAGGAAGGCGTACAGAAACCTTCCCTTCTAAGGAAAAGACAGGGCATCCACTTTCCAAGCCAAATGACTTTGGACTCTGCTCAGAGGGGAGAGGCAAAAAGATCTACCTAAGGAATACCCCACTGATGGGCAATGTCCAGGAACACAGCTATGTGAGGCATCCATTTGTAAGCTTGTGTGTTGGACCTATTCAGAGAGTCTGCCACTAGCTTGTGCTCAGAGGGAATGTAAACTGCCTAATGAGTCACTTGATACTACACAGTTAGATCCCAGAACTGAACAGCTAGTCTGTAAAGACAGAACCCTTGTACCACCCCCCGTGCTTGTTGACATACCACGTCACTGTGGTATTGTCTGAGAAAATTTTGAGGGGCCCACGATGAAAGAGGGAATAAAAACCTGAATAGGTAGTAACATAGCCCTCATTTCCTATATATTGATGTGGTCCAACCTCTGATGGGGAGGCCAGAGACCTTAAACCTTCAGAGAGGCGAAGGACACCCCCCATCCCCTGTCTGAGGCGCCTGTAAAAAGATCTTGAGAAGTGACTGGAGCCCAAAAAGGAAACCCCAAGTTGGGAAAAACTTGAGGAATCCTCCAATGAAGCTAGAGTTTGAGACAGGCAAGCAAAGGTACTGGGAAGTCCAGGGTGGCAAAGTTGCAACCACATTGAATTTAGGTACCAATGAAGCCTTTCTCATACGAAGCCTAGCATGAGGAATCCTGGAAATGGTAGAAGCTATAAACTGAAGAACCCTGAGAAATTCCCTGGTCATGACTGAAGCCAGAGGAAGAAAACGACAGAGAGACAGGGACTTAGGGGCAAGTACAGATGCCAGCATGGGGATGATCTGAAGCCTGCAACTGAGGAAAATATGATCCTGCGAAAGTGTCAGAGCTGGTTTCTGGAAGTTTATGGTGAACCCCAGAATAGAGGGAGTTGTCTGCTCAGAGGAGAAGCAAAAAGATCTACCAGAGGAATACCCCACTGATGGGCAATGTCCAGGAACACAGCTCTGTGAGGCTCAGACTCTAACAGGGAAGAAGCCTGAATGAGCAGATCGTCCAGATTGGGAAAGAGTTGAACTCCTCTCATCCTGCAAAAAGCAATGACAAGTGCAAGGTTGGTGAATACTCTTGGGGCAGTAAAGAGGCCAAAAGGCAAAGCGGAGAACTGAAAATACAAGGAAAAAACAGAGAAATGTAAAAGGTTCTTGAAAGGGGATGTATGGGGATATGAAGGAAGGCATCTCCGAGATCCAGAGAGACCAGAAAGGCCCGGTGGTAAAAGGAGAAATTGAGTCTGAAGAGACAGCATTTGACAGGAAGGAATTTTGAGAAAGGTGTCCAACTGGAAAAGATTCAGAACTAGTCTCCAAGTGCCCTCCTTTCTGAGAACCACAAATATTTTGGAATAAAACCCCCTCCCTACTTGGGCAGGAGGCACAGCTTGAATGGTTACCCAGACCAAGTGAGAATGGAGGACTCTGGGGAAAATAAGAAGTTGTTCCAGAGGAGGTTGAGGGATGCCTAAAAATAGGGAGAAGGGATTTCCAGACAATGAAATATCCCTGGTGGATAACAGACCGAAATCAAGAGGCTGTTGTGATCTTTAACCAATTTGGAAGAGACAAGGAAAGATGGAGAGATAAGGGAACCTGGCCAAGGGAAAGGGAAAACAAATTGTCAACTGGAATCCCAGCTTTTTCTAAATAGCAGATTTCTGGGAAGTAGGAGTCTGAGTAGATTTTAGCAGGAGGCATACATCTAAAACCCCTTTTTCCTTTAGACAGAGTGCGAGACTGCCTATAAACAAAAGCAGATTTGAAGGGGTAAATTCCTCTGAAACTTAAGACTAGGATAAACAAAAACGTGTTTCAACTTCAAAAAAATGTGTTTCAGCTTCAAGACTTAACCTTATCCTGGACAGACCTAAAAATTTCAGAAGCAACAAAAAGATTTTTATTATCCAAAGTACCATCCAACAGTTTGGCCTTAATGTCGTCAGGCAAATGCTGAAGACAAAGCCAAGAGTAATGTCTCATAACAGAGCCAAAGGCAGCAGCCCTGGAGGAGGCATCATAACTACATTTGATAGAGTGGGTGAGCAACTTGAGAGGTAGAGCTCAACAAGGAAAGGGCAGAAGCCTTCTTTCAGAATTAGGAAGGTCAGAAACCAGTTTGGAAAGCTGAGAAAGGAGGGCCAAAATAAACCTGGTCATGTCAGTCTGGTAGTTGATGGCACGAAAAGATAAAGTGCCAGCAGTGTCAACTTTTTTGCCTTGTCTCTGCATAGCCTTACTATCCTTATTGGAAGGGAGCAATTTGGTAGAGGCAACAGCTTGGAGGGCTTGTCAGAAAAGACAGACATTACAGAAAGTCAGCAGAAGGGCATTTAAAAAGAATTTTATATTTGTTAAGCACCTTGTAAAATCTATCAAGTTTTTTGGGTGCATGGGGCTCAGATTCAGGGCCACAGAAGCTGCTAAGTATGCAGGCAGCAGCCAGAACAGGGGGAACACAACTGATGGTTTAGGAGACTCCATCTGGAGTATCTTATATTACCTTTTCTGAACAGACTCCCACTTCAAAAACTCCGTCATACAGGCAACAGCATCTCCACAGAAGAGTTCCTCCAAACAGAATCTTGAATAATGGAATCCTCTTCCTCTGAACCATAGTCAAAGGGGAAAGGAATTTTAGAAGTGTAATGCAAGGACTCTCCCAAAATCCAAATCCTCATCTGAAAAGTCTAGTTCCCTGGGTCTTTTACCAGGAGTGTAAGACCAGTGATGGGCAGGCAAAGACACCCCTTAAGGAGGCTTTAAAACCATTAAAAAAGAAGTTATGTACTCACCATAACGTTCCATCTGAGTAGGTTAAACTTCATTTGTCAGGAACCTGTGGGTATTGGATCCATATCGGATCCAAGCCGACAGCTTCAAAAAGCTAAGATCCAAGCTCCAAGCTCCTCCCCTTGCCCATAATCCCCCGCTATCCCTTCCTGACCTCAGATCGAGTTTGCTTAGTAACACAGAGCATTACAACACAAAGGATCACCTGCACATCCTAACCTAGAGTTATCCGGAAACGAAGGGCAAGGAATCCTTTTAGTAAGCACTATAGGTTAGGGAGATGGAGGGGGGGGGGTCGGTTGCTGACAAATGAAGTTTACCTACTCAGATGGAACGTTATGGTGAGTACATAACTTCTTTATCTGAAGTAGTTAACTTCATTTGTCCATCAACCTGTGGGACAGAGCCCCCAGCTACCCAATCCTTGGAAGGATATTCCGGAGCACTGCAGAGCCGAAGGATGCTCTCCCTCTGGAAATTATATCCAACTTGTAATGGTTAATGAACGTATGAGCTGATGCCCAAGTGGCTGCTGAACAAATCTCATCCAATGACACTATGGAGCAAAAGGCAGCAGAGGTAGAAATCGATCGAGTAGAGTGGGCTCCTTCGGGTTCAGGTCGGCCAGAACTCTTATATGCAAGAAGTATACATTGGGAGATCCATCTGGACAATGTAACTTTTGATACTGGTTTTCCCAAAGAGGGTTTAGCAAAGGATACAAAGAGTTGCTCAGATTTCCTGTGGTCAGCGGTCCTGTGCAAGTAGAACCTCAATTGCCTGTGTACGTCTAGAGAATGTAACATGTATTCACCCTTGTTCTGATAATTTGGAAAGAATACTGGCAAATTAACAGACTGATTGATATTGGGCTCCGAAGCAACTTTGGGCAAAAAGGAGGGATTGGTCCGGAGAGAAACTCTATCTTTATGGAAAACCAAGTATGGTGGTTTGGCACAAAGGGCTTGAAGCTCCGAAACCCTTCTGGCCGAAGTGATGGCAATAAGAAAAGCCGTCTTCCAAGATAAGTATTTTAGATCCACTGAAGCTGCAGGCTCAAAAGGGAGGAGCTGTCAGAGACTGGAGAACAAGAGTTAAATCCCATGGAGGAACTGTATCTTTAACAAGAGGCCCCAAGAGAAAAGTGCTTTTTAAGAAGGTCTTGCATAATTTGGAAGAGGCCAAGGGACCGAGATCACTTCCCACATGATAGTGGGTGATTGCGGCTAACTGGACTTTGACCGTAGAGGAGCTAGCACCCTGGTCGAATAAGATTGACAAAAATTTTAGCACTGCTGGTAACGGAGCTGTAAAGGGGTCTAAGTTTCTGTGCTCCGCCCAAATTGAAAAGCGTTTCCATTTGCTATTATAAACTTCTCTCGTAGAAGGCTTGTGAGCGGCTACTAGAATAGCCTTAACAGAGGACGAGATACCAGGAGTCCTAGCTATTACTGGAACTGGATCAGCCAACCTGTAAGCTTGAGGTTGCCCAGGTTCGGGGTGGTTAATCCTAGTGGGTGAGAGATCAGATCCAGAGTGGGATCTAGAATCCATGGGGGATTCACTAGATGAGACCATAGACATGGGAACCACGCTTGACGAGGCCAGAATAGGGCTATGAGGATCACTCTGCTCCCCAACCGACGGGCTTTCTGCAAGAATTTTAGCATTAGGGGAAGAGGTGGATAAGCATAAAGTAGACCGGATGGCCAAACATGCACCAGAGTTTCTCTAGGGGAATTAGAGTGAAGTAGTCGCTGCACTTTGCATTCGAATGAGACGCGAAGAGATCGCAGCAAGGTTGACCCCACTTGAGGAAGATTTGCTTCGCTACTCTCGGGTTCAGAGACCACTCGTACGGTGAAAGGATGGTTCGACTCAGCCTTTCTGCCAAGATGTTCGACCAGCCTGGAATGTGCATCGTTATGAGAAAGCGGTTGGTGGAGATCGCCCATTTCCAAACTCTTATGGCCTCTCGACAAAGTGGGTAGGATCTGGTTCCCCCTTGCTTGATGATATACCAGACTACTGACATGTTGTCCATCTGAATTGCAATTGTCCCCAAAGAAAAAAGGGCTTGGAGTGCTTGCAACACCAAAAGCACTGCACTCATCTCTAGGACATTGACATGCAACAAGGTCTCTGAATGGGTCCACGTGCCTTGGACGGGTTCTGCCCATACAGTGCCCCCCCCCCCCACCCGAGGCGAGAAGCGTCCATGGTCACCATGGTTAGAGGAGGGGACATAGAGAAGGGGCACCCTTTCTGGAGGTCCAGGGACTGGAGCCACCAGAATAGGGCTTTCCTGCAAACCCTGCTGAGGGGGATGGGTGAACTCAGTGGATGTTGCAGGATGGACCACTGAACCTGCAAGGTCCATTGTAGTACCCTGATGTTCAAGCGCGCTAAGGGTAGCAGGTAGACTGTTGCCGCCATGGAACCTAGAGCCCTCAGGACCAATTCCGCTGGTGGAGCCAGGGGGTGTAGAAGGGCCAGCACGTGGAGCTTTAGTGTTCGAAGCCGGTCCGGAGTGAAGAAGACTTGCAAAACATTTGTGTTTAATCTGGCCCCAATGAAGTCCAAGATCTGGGTTGGTTGAAGAGAAGATTTTTTGATACTGATTGTGATCCCCAGTGGGAAGGCCAAGTGAAGGAAGTAATCTCTGGCTGAACACAGTAGATGCCTGGTGGGGTCGGTCAGGAGTCAGTCATCCGGGTACGGAAAGACCTGTATTCCCTGGAGTCTCAGGTGGGCTGCTACAACTGCCAAGACTTTGGTGAACACCCTGGGGGCTGTGGTGAGACCAAAGGGGAGGACCCTGAACTGGTAGTGGCTGGCTCCTAGCCGGAAGCGGAGAAACCTTCTGGATCACCTGTCCATCAAAATGTGGTCGCACCCATCTTTGAGGTCTATTGAGCACATCCAGTCTTGCTCCTGCAGGAGTGGGAGAATGGATTGAATGGTGACCATCCGGAACTTTTCTTTGGCCACTGACAGGTTTAGAAAGGACAGGTCGAGGATTGGTCTCAAGTCCCATGTCTTTTTTGGCACCAAGAAGAACCTGGAGTAAAAGCCTGACCCGGATTGGTCTGGGGGGATGTGCTGGATTGCTCTTTTTGCTAGCAGCTGGAGTATTTCTGCGGCTGCTGCCTCCCTTTGATTGGGTGGAACATCGAGGAGGCTCCGGGGTTTGGGAGGAGATTGAGAAAGGGGATCTTGTAACCTCTGGATATGATTCAAAGCACCCAGCGATCTGTTGTAATGGGCTCCCAAACTGCTAGGTGCCTCGAGAAATGCTCCCCGACTGCCTCCAGAGTGGAGCAGTCGGGTAACCCTTCAGGGTTGCTGCGCGGGCCGATCAGAAAAGGGTTCTCTCAACCCGAAATTCTTCAGTCCCCCTCTGCCTCTGGGCCGGCGTCCACCCTGTCCTCCTCTGCCTCTGAAGGACGAGGGGTCCGGAGCGAAATGGGACTGTTGAGACTTCCGGAACCACATCTTCTTCTGTCCCTTTTGGTTCCTAGAGAAGGACCTCTGGGGAGCAGAGAAGCGGACTCCGACAGCAGACAACGTCTTCCCGTCTTTCTCGCTCTGGACCAGCGTGTTGTGTACGGTCTTGCCAAATAGCAAAGAACCATCAAACGGGGCATTAGCGAAGGACGCCTTGAAGGGTCCCGCAAAATCGCAATGGCAGAGCCAAGCATGCCGTAAGACAATGCCCGCTCTGCTAGCTCTAGCGGCTCCTTCCGTAGCATGGGAGAGGAGTCGCATAGAGGTGTTCGCAATGGATTTGAGAGTGGCCATTCGGGTTGAGAATACTTTCTTATCCTCGGCCGACATGGACTCTGGGGGCAACCCAGCGTATTCTTTGATTAGATCCTGCTGGAGTCGTAAAATGTGTGCCATATAGTTCAGCGACCTTACAAGGTGGCTGAAGCGAACATCCGCTTCCCCAGGCGGTCCATCATCCGAGACTCCTTGTCTGGAGGATGGATTGAGGAACTCTCCTGGGCTAGTTCCTTTCTGGTGGCGGCCGCCACCAACATGGCATCTACAGGAGCACCCTTGCTCCAACACGTCCTTTCAGAAGGGGGGGGGGGCTGAGAATTTTATCTGGTCTCTTTGGAATGGGCTCCACAGTGTCCAGCTCCTTCCATGCCCTGGTAGTAATCAGGTCTACCAGGGGATCGGCGGGAGGGGACACCCAAGAGGTAGATGGGCCTGCGTCAAACGCCTCCAGAAACACAGACTCATCAGAGGAAGGTTTAGGGGCTGACCACCCCCCTCTAATTCTAAGCATTTCCATGAGGTCTCCGAAGGAGACCTCTTCGGGAGGTGACCTTTGGGAACCTTCCCCTTCCTCCAAGTCTGTGTCTTCTGTCAAGGACTCAGGTGAGTCCAAGTGCCTCCTCTTGCACTTACGTTTGTGAGGAACCTCCTCGGGGGAGGGGGGGCTGTCCGAAGAGGCCTCACCAACCACATCCTGTTCTTCCAAGGGAACTATCTGGGACATAGGCGCAGGCTGTCCCTGGGGCTGGGTGATGGAAGGTAGGCCAGGGAGTGCAGGGTGGAACCGTAGCAGGAGCCTGAGGCCTCGAATCCCTCGGCAATACCCTCTCCACGACATCAAACGCTGAAGGAGAACTGCTATTGGATCCGATGTGTGGATCGGAGCCAGCGCCGAAGCAATTGGATCCGAAGGGCCAGTATGCTCCGAATGAGATGGAGCCGAAGACACACTGACACCTCCGGATCTGAAGCTCAGCTCTCGGCTCTGAGAGCTCAGATACAAAAACGGACCCGACAAACTCGAGGGTGCCGTCGGCGCCGAAGTACGAGGTACTATCGGCACTGACCCTCCCCTGGCTCCCATTCTACCCAGCTCTGAAGGCTCCGAACCCCAGAAGTGGGTCGGAAAAGGAGCAATCTGGGTGAAAAAGGGGGTCGAGCTCCCCCCCCAGAGGGGGGGGCAGGAGCACTCCCATCTGCAGCTGGGCCTGGAGGAACCTACGCATCATCCGGTCCATGTCTGCATCGGACAAGCTTCAGATTGACCTAGAAGAGGCCACCGAGGCGGGCCGGGAGTGCCGCCTCGATGACCTCGAAGGCAGCCGGGTCTCCTCCTCCTCCAGCTCCGGGGAAAACGGAGTGAATGGAGCTGGGAAAGAGAAGGCCCGGAGGCCCTGGGAGTAGCTGCTTGCTTGGCCGGTGGGGCCGAGGAGGAAGACTCGGCCCGCCACTTGTGGTGCTTCTCTTTTCTCCTCTCCTTCCTAGCTTCCCTCTCCTCCTTGCCTGAGGTGGGAGGGTGAGTCCCGGCCAGGGGAGCAGGGTTGGAAGGTGGCACTGCCGCGGCAGGTGCCACGGAGGAATAGGAGGGTGAAGTCGAGTCTGGGGGCAACAGTCCCGCCAGAATCAACTTCGACCTCCTGTCCCTCAAAGCCCTGGGATTGAAGGCTGCACAAATGGTACAGCCTGAGGAGAGGTGGTCAACCCTAAGGCAGATAACACACAGAGTGTGGCCATCCGCTGGGGACAGCTTATGGCCACACTCGGTGCATTTAGAAAAGAAGGCTTTAGGGGCCTCAGACATGGCTAGGGACAAAATTACACTAGGCCCAAAGACAGACACGCCTTCACACACATGGGGGGAGGTAATTTATCTAAAATTAACTACAAAAACAGTTGACAACTGGAAACTAACTTAAGGAGCAACACACACGCACACAAATTTTTACTGCTATAATAGAAAAAGAAAAGGATTTTTCTCACAAAAACTATCTACTCCCACGCCTGGAACTCGTTCAGAGCTGCTGACTATCTACTCCCACGCCTGGAACTCGTTCAGAGCTGCTGACTGAACAGCGGCAAATGAAATCTGGGCTCAGGAAGGGATAGCAGGGGATTATGGGCAAGGAGGAGGAGCTTGGAGCTCGGATCTTAGCTGTTTGAAGCTGCCGGCTCGGATCCGATATGGATCCGATACCCACAGGTTGATGGACAAATGAAGTTAACTACTTCAGATGCATTAAACACCCCCCCTAAGTAAAATCCTTTCACAGCGGAGGGTCCTGAACTACAAAGGAAATATCCTCGGTTTTCAGTTTCTTTTTCTGTGGTATGTCTGAACAAAACACTATCAGAGCATCATACTCCTGGCAGCATTCAATAAACGGAATAGTGAACTCCTCCCTAACTAAGATCTGCAGAATCTCCCTGGGTCCTTTGAAAATAATCAGCGGAGGTTTCCCCTCAAAATCAGGAGCAGATGTCTGTAAAGCCTCAGAGGACATGCAAAGGTCAGAGCCATGCTGGGCTACAATGAGGACTTGGAAGAGGAATCTGAGGCAACTACCAATGATCCTCTGGGCTTACACACTAGCCATGAGACAGCTGTATCAGACCAAAGTTTTTTAGCCTTTTTCTTGGCAGACAGCTGATCCTCAATATTGGAAGACTCCGCCATAGCACCTTCAGCCAGTGGCTTAAGATGTTGGTTTTCAAGGTAAATAGATCAAGAGGATAGATGACTACATAGGGTGTTAGGGCAAAAGCCTGGCAGACAGAACATTGAGTACGGTCATGGGAAGCATGCAAACAGAAGAGACACTGGTCATGACAGTTTTTGAGGAATCTGCCTCCCTCACTGGATTTTCCCTTTCTGTATGACATGAACCCAACAGCAATAAATAAAAAAGAAAGATTCACATTTATATTTCTCTAACATTATCTCTCTCTCTACTAGTTTTACTATTCATACGTTATTCCCTGTCTACTGCAACATCAAACACCAGCTCAACCTCAAAATGAAGCCTTTTAATACAACACTCCTCCATATCACTACTAGCTTAACACTTATACTCCTACACTCTCTCCACTTATGACACTCACTCACTATCCACTACCCCCCCCCCTCGGAAAACTTCCTCATTCCACTACCCAAGTTGTTAAAAACACCACACTACAGCCTCAACCTTGTTCCACACCACCTATATAGACTATCACACAATCAAAGTCCTTCTTCATCATCCCACATCAGCAGTAGCTCTGAAATATTCAAAACTTCAACACAAACTCTCCAAACTCCTTTTACACATAATTATGCATTTAAGGTGCTCAGGAGACATTCATCCTAATCCTGGTCCCTCCCCCAAATGCAGTTCATTAGCCAGCCCTTCACCATCAACACTTGCTATGCTCCACCACAGATGCAAATCCTCCCTTTTATCCTTCATATGAATATAAGAAGTACAGCAAACAAAGTCCATGACCTACATGCCCTACTATCCCTTTATTCCCCCAACACTGTAACACTAACAGACACATGGCAATGAAATTACTGCGCCCGGTTACAGCATCCTACGTAAAAGATAGGAAAAACAAAAAAGGAGGGGGTGTTGCAATCTTATTCAAAGATCACCTTATACTAGACCTTCTAGACCTCTCCATACCCGAATTTGATAATGCAGAATTAATATCGACCGAGTTTACAGTTAACCCCAAAAAACACCTAAATATCAAAGCTGGATATATTCCACCAGGCAACAATATCGCCACACTTGAAAGTATACTACAATGGATCTTCATATCTCTCCCACAAGAAACTATGCCAATGGGCGACTTTAATATTGGATTGGCTCCTTTGTTCCTTTTCAAACCCTACATCCCATGTAAGCCTTTACGGCTTCACCCAACTCATTATGTCTCCCCCACTAGGGCTGGTAAAAAGTACAGTTTTGTACCTACCATAAATGTAGATGTCCGAAAGGTATGCATCTGCAGTCATCACATATGGGTTGTCCTGCCTCAGGTAGCCCTTCGGTCAGCCGGATTCCAAAGTCTGGGTCTGGCCTCGGCTGATGTCGCACTTTCCCCGACGTCAGAGCGTCTGGGGTATAAAAGCATCAGCCGACGCCATTTTCCTCAGTTTTTCTTGCCCCAGGTGCCCTCTAAGGAAGGCTAAAATTTGGAGATATGCATTGTAAAAACAAATCCAAACATGCACAGTACTATAAAAACAAATACACCATAATAGATCCCCCCAGCTATAAGAGGGGTAAGTACCCAAGAAGTGTACCACAGAGGGGAAGGAGGGAGGGTAAACCTGACTGCAGATGCATACCTATCGGACATCTACATTTATGGTAGGTACAAAACTGTACTATGTCCTTCAAGGATGCATCTGTAGTCATCACATATGGGTAGAATACCATAGCCAATCTGGGGGTGGAGGTACTACGTAAAGGATGGTGTAGCTAAGATACCCTGCAGGACTGCCGTAGCAAAGCCTGCTCTGGATCTGGAGTATAAAGGTAAATTGTAATGCTTGGCAAATGTATGCACGGAGCTCCATGTAGCAGCTTCTAAAATGTCCTTGGTAGCCACCCCTCTTAGGAAGGCTGTGGTGGTGGCTATGGCTCTCGTGGAATGAGGTCTAATGTCAGCTGGCACAGTTTTTCCATGAAAGGAGTAACAAAAACGAATGCAATTTCCTATCCATTTTGAAACTGTCTGTTTGGAAATTGCTTTTCCTTGTGCCCCAGCAGCATATGCTACAAACAGCTGGTCAGTCTTTCTGTAACTTTTAGTTCTGTCCAAGTAGTAGCGCAACTGTCTGTGTATGTCCAGGGTGTGCAGAAGTTTCTCCCCTTTATTTTGTGGTTGTGGGAAGAATGTAGGCAAGTGAATAGCTTGGTTCAAAGATACCCTGGATACCACCTTTGGCATAAATGCAGGATTGGTTCTCAATGAAACTCTGTCCTGATGAAAGATAAGAAATGGCTGTACTGCCATTAGAGCTTGTAACTCAAATACTCTTCTTGCTGAGGTTATGGCCAGAAGGAAGGCAGTTTTCCAAGACAGAAACTGTAGATCTGCAGATGCTGCTGGTTCAAAGGGAGGAAGTGTTAGTTTTTCCAACACGAAGTTAAGGTCCCAAGTAGGTAGAGATGGTTTCCTTGGAGGATTGATGTTTTTGATTCCCCTTAGAAACCGTCTCAGGAGAGGATGAGAGAAGACAGGTGGATTAACATTGTATCCTGCTGAAATTGCTGAGGCATGTATCTTAATGGGAGAGTAAGACAGGCCGTTGTGTTCCAAGTGTGAAATCTTTTCCATTTTGCTAAATATGCCTTCCTTGTGGAAGGCCGTCGAGCTTCCATAATAATATCCTTCACTCTCTGGGATAGCTTATCCTGAGGAGGAGTCATGGTATTTTCCAGGCAGTTAGCTGCAAGGTTTTCAGGTTGGAATGCAGAGTCTTGAAATTGTGCTGCGTCAGTAGAAGTGGCCATAGGGGGAGAGGCCACGGTTTCGTCTGTGACATGCTCTTTAACAGTGGGTACCAGTGCTGTCTTGGCCAGTTTGGAGCTATCAGAATCACTCTGGGCTGCTCTGTCCTGATCTTCAGTAAGACCTTGGTCATTAATGGGAGAGGTGGAAAAGCATACACTGTTAGAGCTTTCCAGCTGAAAGAGAGAGAGTCCACTTTCCATGCTTGTGGGTGGTATGTCCTTGAGCAGAATTTCTTCAGTTGATGATTGCGGGGGGAGGCGAACAGATCTATTTCCGACCTTCCCCATGATTGTGTTATGAGTAAGAAGATGTCTGGGTGCAGCATCCATTCGTGTGCATCCATGATATTTCTGCTTAAGCTGTCTGCCAGTATATTGTCTTTCCCCTGGCACGAACTGGGACTGCAGCTGTATATTGAGTTTCAAGGAAAGTTCCCATAGATTCATTGCCAGTCTGCAAAGAGGGGAGGAATGGGTGCCTCCTTGCTTGTTTATGTACCACATAACTGTGGTGTTGTCTGTCCTTATGAGTAGGTGGCCTTGATGAAGAAAAGGTTTGAAGGCCTCGATTGCTTGTATCACTGCCAGCATTTCCTTTTGGTTTATGTGCATGTGCAGCTCTCTTTGTGACCATAGCCCTTGGATACATCTGCCCTCCATGTGTGCTCCCCAACCTTGGTCTGAAGCGTCCGTAGTGATGGTTTGGTTGGCTCTTGGCTTGCTGAAGGGCAACCCGCTGTTCGACTGGCAGGCTTGAGCCCACCACAGACATTCCTTTTGGAGGCATGGAATGAGTGGGATCAAAGTTTCTAAGCTGTGACTGTGCTGAGTCCATAAACTCCTTAGGTACCATTGTAATTTTCTCATATGCAGCCTTGCTTGTGGAATCAGAAGAAAGCAAGATGCCATGTAACCCAGGGCCTGCAGGATTTTCCTTGCAGTCAGCTGAGTTTGTCTTGTCAGATTCTTGAAGTAATCCGGTAGTTGTTTTTGTTTTTCTTCTGTGAGAAAGGCCATTTGGGTGGTTGTGTCTAGGTCCGCACCCAGAAAAGTTATTCTTTGGGATGGAACAAGTCTTGATTTGTGGATGTTAACTGTATATCCCAAGGCCTGCAGTAGGTGGATGGCACAATCCAAGTCCTTTAACAAAGTTTGCTTGCTGTCCGCTTGTATAAGGCAGTCATCCAGATATGGGTAGATTTGAATCCCCTGAAGTCTGCAGTGTGCAATTACTGATGCCAGGCATTTCGTGAATACTCTGGGCGCAGTAGATAAGCCAAAGGGCAATGATGAGAATTGATAATGCTCTGACCCTGCAAGAAATCTGAGGTGTCTTCTGCAACTTTGTCTGATAGGGACATGCAGGTATGCCTCCTTGAGGTCTAGAGTCACCAGCCAAGACCCCTTGCCCAGCATGGGAAGGAGTTGCTGTAGAGTCAGCATTTTGAATTTTGGCACAATGAGGTAAGTATTCAGTGCGGACAAGTCGAGAATAGGCCTCCATTGATTTTCTTTTCTTGGAACAAGGAATAATCTGGAGTAAAATCCTTGGCCTTGTTCTGACAGAGATACCTTTTCTATAGCTTTCATTTGTATTAAGTTGGAAATTTGTTTCAAAGCCTCTGCCCTCTGATTTGGTGGCAGGTCTGGCATGCCTTTTCTTTTTGGCATTGTGTGGAAATGGAACCTGTATCCTTTGTCTATTATTTGCAGTGTCCATGTGTCCCTTGTAATGCTGTGCCAATTTTTTGAAAATAAAGAAAGCTTTCCGCCCAAAGGTGCTTCTAATTGAGCCCTGGTCGGCGGAGTCAAAACAAAGTCATTGAGTCTGTCCTGGTGTAGCAGTTGTAGTTCCTGCACTACCTCTCTGGTTGGGAGGCTGCCATTGACGGCCTCTGTAGGAGCCTCTAGCTTGCTCTCTACCTCTGGCACGCCTATTCCTGCTTCTCTGAGATATGCCTGAGTCCGGAAAGGACCAATTTTTAGTATGCCAATTTCTGCTGAATCTCGGTGGTTGGACTTGCAGAAAGTCTTTGACTGTTTGCACAGATTTTGCCTTTTCTTCAAATTTCTTTAAGACCTCTTGAGCCGTGGAACCTAATAATTTTTGCTTTTCCATAGGAGTATCCAAAAGCTTAGCTTTAACATGGTCTGGCAGAGATTGTTCCTTCAGCCAGGCATGCCTATGTATGACTGCACCTGTCATAGCTGACCTACCTGAAGCTTCCAATGCATCATAACCACACTGCAAGAAATGGTTACTAACCTGCTGGGAGTTATGTACCAGATCCTGAAGTGATTTGCGATCAAGGGGTTCAGAAGAAGACACTTTCTTATGCAATTCATCTAACAAATACTCTTGGTACTGTATCATATGAAATTGACAATTTAATGCCCTCATGGAAAGAGTTGCAGAAGTATACACTTTCTTACCCCATCTCTCTAAAGCTCTGGACTCCCTCTCAGAGGGTAGAGGATTCCTAGCAGTGGCAGCTGCAACCCCTTTTGGGCCCTGGGAAATAGTTTCTGGATCAGCAGAGTGGGCCTTATACAGGTGTAGATGTGAGTCCGGGACCCTGTAGTACCTATCAGGTTTGGCAGGAGCCGGAGGGAGAGAGTCATGGGCTGTACTAGCATCAGAGTACACATCATCAATAACATTCAAAACAGGAGGTATAGCTAAAGGCCTATGCTGAGGTAAATGTAAAAAGGTCCTTAATCTCTTTCTAGAATCAGAGAATTCCTGACCCTGCCATTGAAAATGTTCTCTCACAGAGTGTAATGTCTCTCCAAAGGAAAACTCTTCAGGAGGGGAGGCCGAGGGAATAGATTCTTCAGCATCAGAATCCTCGTAGGCCGAATAAGCCTCCTCCTGGTGGTCTGACAGAGTAGAGCCATCAGTGGACTCATCTGAGGAGTGGGGGTCAGAGGGTTCAACCCTGGACCTTTTGTCTGGAGGTGGTTGAGAACCCCTGTCCGGATGAGGTTGAGAACCTCTAATTAAGGAGATAAGATCCTCTGCTAAGCTAAGAATCTGTGAGCCAGTAGAAGGTCTCTGAGAGGTAACCTTGGGAGGCAAAGCTTTAGTAAGTTTAGCAGCTTTAGCCCTAGAGAAAGCCTTAATGGACATGGATGCAGGAGGTCTGGCTGCACCACGTGCAGGAGTAGACTTGTCTAAAGGAATGGTGTCGGAAGGTTCCTGGACACCAGTTTCAGAAGGTAATTCAATAACCGACTCGGTCGGGGCCTCCGGGGCCGAGGTAGTCAGTTGTGCGGTTTCGGTAATTGGAAGTTCCAAGGACTCAGTTTCAGCCGAGACCGAGACACTCGCAGTAGGCCTGACCGTGGTTTCAGCCGAAACTGCGGCCCGCGTGTCGGTCCTTGTCCTTCCGTTTCTTAACTAAATGCGAAGTCGGAGTCCCAGACAGCATCTTGTAAGCAAAACTAGCCCCAAAGAATTTCTCTGCAAACTCCGACCGACGTCTAAGAGCTCGTCGGTTGAAGGAAGCACAGGCTGAACAGGCAGAGACGTCGTGGTCTGGGCCTAGGCAGGAGAGGCCGAGGTATTTGTTTCCCACAAGTTAAACAATTATTAACTTTATCTGACATCGGCTGAGGCAAGAAAGAGTCCCCAACGGGGTACTTAGCTTTTTCGAAGTCTTCGGTAGCTGAATCACAGGAGCTGGCCAACCGGCACTTGCGAACTGCTTCTGCTTCGGGCACCACGCGGCAAGAAAGACTGAGGAAAATTGCGTCGGCTGATGCTTTTATACCCTAGACGCTCTGACGTCGGGGAAAGTGCGACATCAGCAGAGGCCAGACCCAGACTTTGGAATCCGGCCGACCGAAGGGCTGCCTGAGGCAGGACAACCCATATGTGATGACTGCAGATGCATCCTTGAAGGACATCTTCTAAATGTCAATCCATCCTCGACTGGATTTTGCTTAGCAACCTCAATCTCTCATCCCACTCAGGCTGCCTCTCGGACTGCCTTAGTGACCACAACCCAACCTTTCTCCTAAGAAACCGCATTCATCAAAACTGCCAGCCCTCAATCTGTCTTATCAGAAACAAAAAAAAAACTTTGATCCAAACATGTTCATCTCTGCCCTAAAAAGCTACAATTGGAAACCTCTCAAGCACCTGCCTCTAGAAGATGCTGTTCACCCCTTTAACTCCACCTTCCTAAACATACTCGACTATCACCCCCCCCCCCCCAGAACCATTAGAGTGAAATCAAAATACGCACCCTGGCTAAGTAAAGAATACAGTTCCCTATTCAGAAACAGAGATAAAGTCTGGGAACAATATCGTAAAACCAAATCCCATATAACTAAACAAACCTATCCTAGAACTCTGAAATAAAGCAAAAGCCCAGTAAAATTAGACAAAAGCAACTACTATTACAAAATACAGAATAAACATCAAAATAACCCTCAAAATTTCTGGGCAGCAGTTAACAATATACTGCATCCTAGAAAAATCAACCACTCCCACCCAAACAACAACCAACAACTCCATTAACTTAAGCCACTCAATTTAATACTTACTTTACAGAATCAATTCAACAACTTGCATTGACCCAGACCAGCCATAACCACACTCCTCCTATCCCAAACCACAACAGTTTACATCTACCCAAAAGCCACAACCAGTTTACATTAAACCCAGTCTCCACTATCCTCAGCAAAAAAACTACTAAAAAAAGTAAGCTACCTCGATGAATTCCTGCAAATCGCAGCAGAAGCAATCTCATACCCTGTACCCATACTTATAAACAAGTCATTATTTTAAGTTTACGTTCCCACCATCTGGAAAATCTCCCACATCTTGCCCTTAAACAAACAAACTATTGCCCAATCGCAATTCTTTCCCCTTTCAAAATTCTGGAAAGAGTTTTACACACCCAACTTATGGACCATCTCCTTACACACAATCTCCTATCCAATACCAAACATGTTTTTTGCCAGTCTCACAGCACCACCACAGCCCTACTGTCCTTCACTAACACAGTTAACCAGTATAGAAACAATGGTCAATTTGTATCAGCCACATTCCTGGACCTGTCCAAGCACTTTGACATGGTCAGCCACTCCAAACTCGCCTATATATCCTCTCCTCCCTTAGCCTCAGTCACCCCACTATCAGCTGGTTCCAAAGTTACCTAGCAGAACATCAATAGGTTGTCCGGTGGCAACATCATCTCTCACCCCTTTGCCCTGTCACCTTAGGAGTTCTCCAAGGCTCCATCCTTGGTCCTCTTCTTTTTTTCTCTTTTTAACAACCAGCTTCACTCTGCTACACCCCAGGCCTCAGTGGTTCAGTACGTTGATGACATTACCCTGATTTGCTCAGCTTCCTCCCCCAAAGACCTCCATACCATTGCTCAAGATTCTTTCTTATCAAATGAATCCTGGTTCACTAGCTCCCAACTTATTCTAAATCCCAACAAAACAAAACTTCTCTTCTACCCAAGCAGATACACCTCACCATCCACAACCTTCAGTATCCTCTCAAAATAAAACTATTCTCACCCCAATAAACAATACCCAATTACTAGGAGTGGAAACTGACAATAACTTAAAATCTGATATTCACATTGCTCAATCTATTAAAAAAAGTTCACAAGAAAACTAGGTCTCCTATTTAGAAACCGATTTCTGACAAATAACACAAAAGCCACCACTGTTAGAACCCACCTCCTCTCAACTCTCCTGTTCGCCTCCCCAATCTTAACCAACCTCCGCAAGATAGATCTAGCCAAACTTGAAGCCTGTTACAATAAAATCTCCAAGTTTGCCACCAATGTCTCATACAAGTCACATCACTGCTCAGAAGTGTCTTGAACTCCCTCAACAACTCTCTTTAATCAACTTACCTTTGTCACAAAACACTCGATCAGAAAAAAAAACCTGTGCTCAAAGATCTCATTCAGCCATATTTCTCAAGACCTCTTCACTCCAGCAACAAACTACTTCTACACACTACCCAAGCTGACAATTCAGCAGGTGAATCACTTTTTTCCAACTACATCTCCAAACACTGGAATAATCTAAAAAAGATAAAAGGAATCCGTCACTGTACCATAAAGGGCTGTCCTCCAGGCTAACACCAAAGTCTTTCACCAAGCACCCGATAAAGGAATATCCAGGCTCTGAATAATCCAAAATATATTTAATAAAGTCACGATAAAATTCACAGAAATCACAGACTGACACGAACCGAAATAAGAACTGGTGATTGAGCGCGCTTTCGTCTTCACATAATAACCTTCATCAGAATCACAAATTCAATAGAAATTCAACACCTTATATATACAAGCATTACAAGCCCTTATTGGTTAATAGATTAATTGATTAATTAATTAATTCAAAACAGCTGAATACTTTAAACCTTTTGTTTAAATATCACACATACAAGTCCTTCCTTTTACATAAAATATCTTGTCATATAAAGGTACCTTGTCATAAAGTAAATGGTTATTCTTGCCTAAATAACATAGCATTATATATAATATAAATATAAATATTAGAGTATTAAATGTTGTACATAAAACAATACTTATAAATTCCATTTAACTACATAGAAAATTAAATAAATAAATAAATAACTACATAGGTAAATGGATGGAAACATGGTGCACTTTATGGTACAGCGACGGATTCCTTTTATCTTTTTTAGTGTTTGGTGTGTGACTGGAATAATCTACCTAACTCACTAGTAACCAACCCCTCAACAATTCAATTTAAAAAACTTCTAATAACGCACCTTACTAACACCTGGCTCTGCACCTGCAACTCCCCTGGATAATCTATTCCTCCTTTTCACTTTATTATTATTACTCTTACTCTACTAGCATGATCTACCACCAACAGTAATTTCACTTTAACTGCACATAATCATTTGGATATATCCGCTAAATGTAAACAACCATTTTTTTATGTAAATTACTGTTGCTCTACTTATTGTGTCTGAAATCACCATCTTGTACGCATTTTCTTCTCACTTGGCTGTATTTGTTTCTCTACTGTATGTATTGGTTTCTCTTGGAGCTTTTCTTCCCGGGCCTCTGCTGAAAAAGGACCTGTGTCCAGTCGGACTTTCCCGGTAAACAAATGTAAAATAAAAAAATAATAAATAAATAAGGAACCCCAATAGGGCACTTATCTGAAACGTAGCTTGGTAACCAGCACAACAGATGGGAATTCAGACCGACGTTCAACAAAGGCGTTCAGACTGGCTGCAAAGAAGTTCTGAGTGTGTGCGTTTATACTTCACCTTTATGCTCTATGCCTTGCATGGGGAGCGTACATATGAAGTACAATGCCTATGAGTACTAGAGAGTTTGGTATACTTGCCTGACCTTAGGCTATCCTTGGCAGGAGATTCCGTAGGTTTACTGTCAGGTGACCTACTTTACAAGCGCACAATACCGTACTCTGCAAAAGCAGTATTCATTCAGTTACACAAAGCACTACATCTCAGAGCAGTATTCAGTTACTAAAGGAATTAAAAAGAAAGTCTGACTTGTGGGCTGGATGAGGAATTTACTTGGAACTGCAGAAAGATAATACAGTATTAGAATACATCAAACAACATGTGATGCTATATTTAATGCAGCTGAATGCTGTACTTATTTAAAAACAGACTGAATGCAACATGTAAGTATGAGCCCAATGTTGTGCACCATCTATACTTCAGGACAGACACCATCTACTACTTCACCATGCTGAATATATTGCAATATTCTGCACAACCAAATTTGTACTGCAATGCAGAATTCAACTGCATAAATTATAGCACCTTGTGGCAGTTCAACAGTGAATCCAAATCTTTATAAAATGAATGAATACTGCAGACATTTGTTTGTACAGTATTGGGTAGCAGTACAACCCTGAATCCAGTGTTTCTCATAGCCCAAACTAAGTGACTTACAGCCTCACCGTGCTGTACTTCACATTCTGAATTGGTAATAAAATATATCAATGATCAATGCTGAATCAATAGTGTAATACAACAATCTGCACAAGGGGCCGCATCCTGAAGCACTGCAACAGTGAATCTAATGTTCTGCACAGCTGAAGGAAGACTGCAGATAGTACAACTATGCAAGACAGCAGTTCTAACTATATATGAAACAGTTTGCCTGCAGAAAAAAAATACCACTTTGCTTTCCCTTTCTTAAGGCAATCCATACTCGTCCACTTTATCATCAGATATGTACATATCCAATACTCAAACAATGCTAATATGTTGCGATTCTCTCTGATGGCACATCATTTAAGTTTTCTTCAGCTGTATGCTAGCCTGACACAGCACTTCAACTGAAGAAATGTACTGTACACTCGTATAGAAGTCAACTCAAAAATTACAGAAAGTCACCAACTCTGCAGCTTTGGAAAACTTTTCTCAATTATCTAAGGTTAAGTGATCTTTTCAGTAGAATAATGCCGACAGAAATATACACAAAAGAAGGAGAAAAAGAACAAACTCTCTATGAACTTTCAATAATACCCATCTGCTTAAACCACTACACAAGATACCAGTCTTTACAAAATACTACCTTTAAAATGAGCTCAAAATGGAGCAAGCTTTAGATAGGACTATTACAACTACTTCATAAATGATGAGACTATGTATTATAAAAAGGAGAAACTCAAAGCCATACATGGAAACATCTTAGTGTGACAGACTACAAATAGCTGGCACATACCACACTGTATAGTTTGCGGCATTAAGCTCAATGGCATCAGCTGTCAGCTTCAGCGCTCGTTCACTATGCTCATTCCGCTGCAGGACTGCCCGAAAGTAGTCAAAGACATCTCGAACTGGGAAAAAAAAAAGAAAGGAAATGAGTTTTGTTGGCAAATCTTATATTGTTACAGCACATTTTCAAAGCTGGAACTAGTGCCTTAAAGAGAAGTAGTTAAGCTACATGCTAGTAATTAATCTAAGACATACCAGCTTTCAAGAAAGCCCAAGATCCAGAATGTGACTGACAGTAAGACAGTTAAAGAGGGGGTTGAGAATAAGAAATCTATTACTCGGTATTTTATATGGATAATTTCCAGCAACAAGCACAGACACAAAGGCACTATACAAGGGCATCGTGGACTAAGACACTCTGTGGCAGAAAACATGGTGGAGGAAAACCACGTAGGCCTAAGTCATTTACTTCTTCAAAGGCAAACTCATTAAAAAGAGAACAATCGGCCAAATAGTACAATTAAATTATTATTATTAAATAACAGAACACACAACTTCCAACAAAATATTTCATGCACTATCCATGGTACTTCTTGTGGGAAATAAGATTATAGTATATTTGACTGTTTGGGGGTTGACTCTAACCAAATTCTGAATCCTCATGCCAGTTCCAATCCATAAAATCATTGAAAATATGACGGTTTAGTAGTTAGTTTCTGCTTTAACTCCAGGGTCCAAGGTACAAACCTGATCTACTGTCACAATGTGTGTACAGTCTGAAATGCTCACCCTTCATCTGGGTGAACATTCCGTATGATAACCAGGATGAACTAAAATAAGCAAACTAGTCCTAACCACAAAGACACAAGATCACGAAAAGTACACAGAGACAGTGACCAGTGGTCAACATCACACTCCGGACACTGAAGCTGTAAAGCATCAGCAGAAGTGGCACTAACTACTTCACTGCCAACAGAGAAGCACAGCTCAGGGAAACGCACTTCCCATTCTAATCTAAACAGAGCAATACTAAAGCCCGAAGTCACAGAATAACCACACCATTACCACAAAGTGAACAATAATGTCATTCCCTACAGCAAAGAGTAATGGAATGTACAAGGTTCAGTAATCACCAAGTGCAGAATTTTCACATAATGCAATAATACATGAGCAAATACTTTATCAATGACCAAAATCAAATGACAGTTTCAACGCATTTCTGAGGTTTCTGTGTGAAACTATAACTGTGTGTGTGACCAGTTCAAATCCAGCATTTACTGGTGTGTGTGTGTGTGTGTGTGTGTGTGTGTGTGTGTGTGTGTGTGTGTGTGTGTGTGTGTGTGTGAGAGAGAGAGAGAGACTATGAGAGATGTTTTATGATTTGAAGAAATGCTTCTAGAGTCAATATATGGACTGATTTCATATCACAATTTATCAGACTGGAACAGCATTTTAAAATATTTGCCCTTTGTCTGTGACTGTAAATTGTAAAGGAATATGCAGTTCTGGCATTTGACTGCATGACATGGATTCAAAATAATCATGGCTTGCCAAAGCAACTTGGTGCACAGCTTTCTGACCCTATTGGGATACTGTACATTACACAGACACACTGGCTCTCTGACAAGAGAGCATATCAAAAAGTTTCCGTATAACTACGTAACATCCAAACCAATAATAAACAAATACACAAACCAAACAAAACAAACAGTAATAATGAATAAATGTACTTTAACCTACATGAAGAAACTCAGTGGGTAACTTGGGATTTTCTCTTAATATCCCAACTTGCTGCAGTTCTTGAGAACTCTAGCTCCAATGACTAGCCTCAAGTATACCTCTGTCATTTCACTTCATGACCTCACACACTGTGCAACACAAAATTATACAAAAGAAAAATAGAGTACAAATAGACCGTAAGCAGCAAATGAAGCTCAAATGGATATTCTGACTTGAAGCCTTCTTCAGAAAAACCCGAAAGATAAAAATGAGGTCAGGAGGTAAAGGAGAATATATATGGGTTAGAACATCTTGAGAGAAACAATTAAATGTAGGCATGTGTTTGGTCAACAGAAACAGATGCGTGTGAGACGGACAATACCACAATAGGGGAAGATGCCCTTTCCCACAGGATTTGGTCATCTCAGAATTAGTATATGTAATTAGCAGGGGATGTGAGGTTCTGCCTGCTCAGAGGTTAAATCCTCAACATGTTGTGCAGTAACTGTTGACAATCTGTTTTTATGACAACTCTAAAGACAATGACATTTTTTCTATTCCTTGTAGAGTACTATACACACACACACATTATATGAATACATATACATGCATACTTAAGTTATAAACACAAACATAAGTATATATACATGCATGTGTTTTTATACTGCATGCATGTGCATATATTACTTATAAACAGGGGAAACTATGGGAAGAAGGCTTAAAAGAGGTCACAGAATAAGGAAAGAACCACTGAAATCCAGGAAGTGAGACTGGAAAAGAAAGAACATAAAAGCTTGAGAAGATCTGCAGATGGATCTGCTTGGCACAGGAGGGCAAAATGGGTAAGAATAAGGAACCACTAGGAGGCAAAATTAAAACAGAAGGGAATGCAATAAAATGTACCATCCTGAAGAGAAAAGTGTTTTTTAATGGCGGTAAGTAAAAATTAGTTTGTCATTAAGACCATATGGCTGCCGGAAGCCAAAATGGAAAATACATTTGGCTTTAGTATTCTTATCTGTGGTCAACAGCATGGAATCCATGCTGGAGAATACAGACAAACCAATGATACAGTATTCATTAGCAGTAAAACTGGGTCCACAGGTTTCTCAGTCAGCATTTCTGAAATGTTTTCTGCTGTGTTATCATGAGGCTACTAGGCAATCAAAGCACTAATAAATGTAGTCTTGCACAATAAATGGAAACAAAAAATGAAAATCCCAATGTTCTGAGAAAGTGTCTTTTTACTCAAAAAATAAGAAAGTATTAAAAGAACCATCCATGAGACGGGGAAGGTTACTTTACTTATGCCTGTGCAGTTCTCCTTTAACATATTATCTTTATTCCCAATAAAACCGTGTGTTGACATTATCACATAGTCAGACAAGCAAGTCCATTTATGGATTTGCATAGAATGAGAGGAACAAATGTAGTTCATATAGAAATAGTAAGCCGTTGCCAGTAGAGTACATACCGAAAATCAGTACTCCTACATAAAGGCTCTTTCAGAGTTTAGTTCCGAGGAGAGGTTTAAAAAAAGAAGTTATGTACCTACCATAACGTTCCATGTTAGTTGTCTTCATCTCGCCTTCTTTCTTGCTGGTTGGGGATCGGAGCTGATCCTCGGCTCTGACTCGGCCATCTTCTATAGCTCGAGAGCTGTTTATTGGCTCGAGGCTACCCCCTATCCCATGTTGCCTAGCGATAGCTACCCAGATCACGTTTGAAATAGCTAACCCTAGACATAGCCAGAGAAGAAACCTGTCCAAACAAATAGGTTGAGAATACCTGTCATACTCTCTAAGTCAGTAGAGAAAAACAAACCAGAGAACACTCAGCCAGTGAAAGCCCAAACTCTTCTCAGTCCAATAGGACAGGGGGACGGAGGGTGGGACGCAAGAAAGAAGGCGAGATGAAGACAACTAGCGTGGAACGTTATGGTAGGTACATAACTTCTTTATGTTAAGTTGTCTATCTCGCCTTCGTTCTTGCTGGTTGGGACAGCGTCCCTAGCACCTACAATCCTGGGTGGCTCATTGGATCAGACTCTTCAGAACAGTGGAACCAAAGTCAGCTCTGCTCCTGGAGACCATATCTAGCTTGTAATGAGAAATAAAGGTATGAGGATTTGCCCACGTAGCAGCTGCACAGATAGAATCCATAGGCAACCTAGATTGGAAGGCTAAAGAGGTGGCCAAGGCCCTAGTAAAATGACCTTTAGATTTAATAGGTTACTCTATATTCCTTAATTGATAGATAAAGGTAATAGTGCGATACAACCACCTGGATAAGGTCACCTTGGAAACTGGGAGACCTTGTTTGCCTAGAGCATAGGAAAGGAATAGTTGGTTAGACTTCCTTGTTTCCTTAGTCCTGTGCAGATAAAAAACGCAATTGTCTATGAACATCCAATTGGCGTAATTTGTACTCTGCCTTGTTGGTGTGGTTGGGGAAAAACACAGGAAGGTCTATAGACTGGTTTAAATTATTTTCTGAGCAGACTTTCGGAAGAAACGAAGGATTTGTCCTCAGAGCAACCCTGTCCATATGAAAAACCAAGTATGGAGGACGAACACATAGTGCCTGAAGTTCAGAGACACGTCTGGCTGAAGTAATAGCTACCAGAAAGAGTGTCTTCCAAGATAGAAACTTAATGGAGCAGGACGCTGCTGGTTCAAAGGGGGGCAGAGTTAAGGAAGTTAGTACCACGTTAAGGTCCCAAGGAGGAGGGGGATCTCTCACTGGAGGCCTAAGGAGAGCAGTCCCTCTCAAAAAAGCTTTACAGAGCTTATGAGATATAATGTTTGAATTCGACAAACCAACATGAAAATTATAAATGGCCGCTAATTGAACCCTGATTGTAGCAGAAGCGGACCCGGAATGAAAAAGTTGTGCTAGGAATTCCAGAATTTTGTGGACTGGGGCTGAAAAGGGATCTACATTCCTAGCCTCAGCCCAACAAGAAAAACGTTTCTATTTACTAGCAGAAGTTTTTCTAGTTGTGGACTTGTGAGAGGAGACAATGATCTCAAGTACAGCTGGGGAAATGCTGGGAAGCTTGGAAGTGGAGCAACCAAGCTGTGAGCTGGAGTGTTTGGAAGGATTGATGCAACCCACCTGATTGATGAATCAGTAGGTCAGGAATCTGATCCAGAGTACAGGGCTGATCGAGAAGGTAATGGTGCAGGAACGGAAACCATATCTGTTGAGGCCAGTAGGGGACAATGAGGATCATTTTGCAGCCCAACGATATTGCTTTCTGTATGAGTTTTGCAATCAGAGGAAATGGAGGAAAGGCATAAAGAAGACCCTGAGGCCAATCGTGGACTAGAGCGTCTCTGGGTGAGTGACCTGGAAGCAGAAGAAGGGAGAAGTAGTTGCTGCATTTGCTGTTGAAGGGGGTGGCAAAAAGATCACATCAAGGTTGTCCCCATTTGCAGAAGATAAGATCCGCAACTTCCTGATTCAGAGACCACTCATGAGGCATAAGAATAGCTCTGCTGAGCCTGTCCGCTATGACGTTGGACCTCGCAGGGATGTGCGTTGCAATCAGAAAACGTTAAGAAGAAATTGCCATTACCAGAGTCTGAGTGCTTCTCGACACAGGGGGTAGGACCTGGTTCCACCCTGCTTGTTGATGTACCACACCACTGACATGCTGTCCGTTTGAATTACAATGGTCCCAGAAGAAAGAGAGTCCTGAAGGGCTTGCAATGCTAGGAGCACAGCTCTCATTTCTAGGACATTTATGCACAGATGGTACTCGTGAGGCTGCCAAGTGCCTTGGACTGTCCTGCCCTGATAATGCCCCCCCACCCTATCAGGGAGGCATCTGTGGTCACTGTGGCAACCGGAGGGGGTTGAATGAAGGGTCTGCCCTGAGTCACTAGTGGGGAGACCATCCACCAGGAAAGGTGCCTTTTGCATGCTTCTGTAAACATGATCATGTGAGACATGGGCAACTGTTGGAAAGACCAGTGTATGAACAGAAATCACTGAAGGATCCTTATGTGAATGCGGGCCAGTGGAATTAGAATTGCTGCTGCCATAGAACCCAGAGTTTGAAGGATGAACCTGACTTGGATTCTTTTGCTCTGTATTAGAATTTGTACTTGCTGGCGAATTAGAGATACCCTTTCTGGCGGTAGCCTTGCGGACATGTTCCTTGTGTCTTAAGTCTGCTCCTATATAGGAGATAGATTGACAGGGCAACAAGGCAGATTTTTCAAAGTTTATTGTAATGCCTAGCTGGGAGCAGATTGTGTAGTCCCTGGCTTGCATAAGTTGATGCCTGGTAGTAGCAGTGAGGAGCCAGTCGTCTAGATATGGAAACACCTAGAATCCTCAACGTCTCAGGTGAGCCGTGACCACTGCCATAGATTTGGTGAACACACTGGGGACTGTGGTGAGACCAAAGGGCAAAGCTCTGAACTGGTAATGACTGGCTCCCAGCCGGAAGCGAAGAAATCTCCTGGAGCGCCTGTCCATTTTGATATGGTAGTAAGCATCCTGACGATCTATTGAGCACATCCAATTGTCCTGACCCAGAAAGGGTAGAATGGACTGTAGCGTGACCATCTGAAACTTAACAGACCTGTTTAGTCTGCTGAGATCCAGAATCGGTCTCCAGTCCCCTGTCTTTTTTGGTACCAAAAATAACTTGGAGTAAATTCCGGATCCGTGCTGGTCTGCCAGGACTTCCTGGATGACTCAGTTTTGAAACTTCTATTACTGCTTGGTCCTTCAGATTGGGTGGAACATCTGGAAGGGATTTCCTTGACAGTAAGGGGTGTTGACAGAAGGGAATTTTGTAACCTCTGGATATAATGGACCGTACCCATCTTGTCTTGCGTCAAATTTTGCCAGACTTTTGGGTACAGTGAAAGTCTTCCCCCGACTGCCTCCAGAGGCGGGCAGTCGGGCAACCATTCAGGGATGCTGAAAGGGCTTAACAGAGAAAGACTCTCTGTTGTCCTAGTTCTGCAGACCCCCTCTGCCATGAGGGCGGCGTCTGTTGTTATTGTTTCCCCCTCTGCGGAAAAATCGCTACCTGTGTCAGGCGAGGCTCCCTGGGATTTTCGGAACCACATTTTACCACTCTTCTGACCCTTGGGGTATGGTCTAGAAGGAGTGGAAAAACTGACTCCCACGGCAGAGAGCGTCTTGCCTTCTTGCTCACACCTAGTCAAAGTGTCCTTCACCTGTGGTCCAAAAAGAAAGGAACCATCAAAGTTGGTGACTGACACTCTAAAGGGTTCCGCAAAATTACACAGCAGCTTCCATGCATGCCTCCTAAGGGCCACACCCGTACCTGCAGCTCTACTCGCACCATCGGCCACATAGGAAATGAGCCTCATGGAGGAGATGACTACAGAATTACGCGTCGCTAGCTGGGAAGCTACTTTAGCTTGAGCCCCCTCAGCTGATGGATCTTGAAGGGCATCTCTGAGCTCTTTAAGGAGATCCCTCTGAAGCCGGGTAAAATGGCATAAGTAGTTCAGTGACCTCATAGAAAAGGTCGCTGAAGCAAACATTCGCTTCCCGTATCTGTCCATGGTCCTAGACTCCTTGTTAGGAGGATGGACAGAAGAAGAGGTCTCCACTAACTCTTTTTTGGTGGCTGCTGCTACCACCATGACATCAACAGGAACACCTTTGGTAAGGAACTGCTTATCATGGGGAGCTGACATGAACTTGCCAGGTCTCCTCCGAGTTGGTTCCACTGTATCCGGAGCTGACCAAGCCTTTAGAGCCACCACTGCCATAAGTGGATCGAAAGGTGGAGAAACCCAGGAGGTGAAAGATTGGGAACCGAAAGCATCCAGGAATACAGACTCATCCTCGGTAGGGGCTAGGGGATTCCAGTTCCCCCTCTGCTTAAGCATTTCTAGGATATCCGAAAAGGAAACATCTTCAGAGGGGGGATCTCGGGGACTCTTCCGATTCATCTAAGTCTGTATCGGAAGTGACAGACTCAGGGGAGTCAATGTGTTTCCTCTTGCACTTCTTATGAGCGGGCTCCTCTGAATGGTCAGGGGAGGCCTCGGAATAAGAGAAAACACCCAATGGGGTGCCCTGGAGCGCCGGTTCCCCACACTTTGGGTCTGGAGGAGGAGCAGAGGTTGTCATAGGCACTTCAGGGGACGGAGCCGGTGGGGCCGATAGTGGAGCTGAGTCAGTGACCAGCACCCTCCTCATGACATCGAAGGCGTCCCTGCTATGATGAAAAGAAGGCTCTGGTTCAGAGGAAATCGGAATCTTTCTCTGCACCGAGGGAGACGGCTCCGAGGCCGAGGTAGGAGCCGAGCTCACCTGTGCCGAAGCTTCAAGAGGAAGAACGGGGTCGGACAAGGGTCCGATGCCATTCGCCCCCTCGGAGCCGACAAGGGAGCCCCAGCACTCAGATCCCTCGATGGGCGGCACCATCGAGGGGATCGGAGCAGACGACAGAACCGAAGGAGATAGAGTTATCAGAGCCGAGAGTTCCACTACTCAAACCCCAACGAACTCCGGCTCTGAACTCAAAGGAGTTGGAGGAGGAACATCAATAGAAGTGGACGGAGCCGACACCTGTTGAGGAGGGCTGGACATCTTGGCAAGTGCCTGTGACTTTAGCAACCTACTGACCACTCTCTCCACATCGGGATCCGACAGCCTAGAGGATCGGGAGGAGTGAGAAGATCTGTGACTGAGCTCGCTCTGAAGCAGGGGAGACCGAGGAGCCCCGAATGCATCGATTCCAAGGAAGAGGACCTCAGCCTCTTGTGGCTTCGCGAAGGCTCCGAAGTTTCTGATGGAGCCTATGGGGAGATAGTCTTATCGGTGCCAGCTGGAACCGAAGTAGAATGTAGAGTCTGAACCAAGGACAGCTCCGAACTTGGAGCAGACGGCTTGGTAGATTTAGGGGATTTCGCAGGCTGAGAGGTCTTGGCCGGTGAATCCTGGGGCTTTAAAAGACCCCTAAGAATAAGATTATTCTTGCGCTCCTGCAGAACTCTTGGGCTAAATGCATGGCAGATAGAACAAAAGTCCTGCAGGTGCACGGCGCCTAAACAACAGACGGAAGTGTGCCCATTTGTCAGAGACATTTTCTGACAGCATGAGTCACACTTCTTGAACCCAGACACTTTGGATTCCTTTGACATCCTAGAAAAAGGAAACAAGAAATACAACAATAGCTATCAAAGCAAAATACAGTCTACACAAAAATACACTGTACTAGCAGACTAAAGCTAAAGGGTTTTTTTTTTTATTTTTAGATAGGCAAGCCTCTAACTCAAACGGCTAGCCTATGAAAGAAAGGTAGAAGGAAAGCCTCTAACCTAAATGGCTAACCTGACAAGAAGAGGATAAGGGGGGGGGGGGACTCTCTAAGTTAAACGAGTTCTACAAGGAAGGGAAGGAATGCTACAATTAAACACGGATGAACAGAAAAAAACAAGACTAAAAGTTAGCAATACACCTGAAAAAAAGATTATTTCTAAGGTAAGAACATTCTATAAAAAACTTATACGAGCCTGAGCCAGAAAAACAACACCTCGCAGCTGAAGCGGCAAAAGAGATCTGGGTAGCTATCGCTAGGCGTCATGGGATAAGGGGTAGCCTCGAGCCAGTAAACAGCTCTCGAGCTATAAAAGATGGGCGAGTCGGAGCAGATGATCGGTTCCAATCCCCAACCAGCAAGAACGAAGGCGAGATAGATAACTTAACATCAATTATTACAACTTGTTATATACAGTGCAACTAGAACAAAGCAGACCTGATTTTAGTCAATGTCTTTGAGCTACAATGAAATGCCAGAGAGGTAGATGAACACCTAAAGACAAGAGGGGAAAAAAAGTTTTTCATACCCAGTGCTCTCAATTGTGGCTACTTTTTCCAAAGTCTGCTGGCAGTGGGAAGCTTTTCCTTTGAATCACAAGACACCTGCTTCTTGTTATGTCTTTATTCTAATTTTAGATTGAGCGTTCTGCCTATAAACTTGAGCATTCTGCCTATAAACTTAGTTATTCTCACCACACACACTGTGTTGGGAAATACATGTATATGTAAATAATTCACTACTATAGTGTACTTTGTATTTTCTTCCTCAATACCAGCAGATTGGAAGTGAAAGCATACATGTATTTTATTGTTATTTTAATTTTGGTTACTGGAGTAGAGCGATGATCACATCTGGCTAATTGCAGGCTCAGCTTAGGTTACAAACAACAAAATCAAGTTGCGATTATGTAAAACAAAGTACATTCAGCACATGAAAATATGTACACATTTACAAATAATGGTCACAGCACTTGGAAATGTTGAGGCACATAGTTTTTTTACTCAAACAAGGCATTTAATAGACAAAAATAAATTGCTACATTACAAGTTTTGAACAGTTAACATGAAAAGTAAGTAGAAGTCTAGTAAGCAAATGAAATGAGACCATTTTGAAGATAAGTTAAACTTTAAGTGAAGAATGTAGGAGTAAAGTATAGAATGGGTGAAAAGGTACAGCATTAAGAGAAGGGAAAGTGGGTGGAATTAGTAAAAGAGAATGAAGCAGTTCACAAGTCAGAAAATATCCTGGGATAACGTTAAAGAGTATGCAGTAAAAGGACTTCTAGGAAGAATGAACAGTTAGTACTCTGGCCTGCAATCTGATGAAAACTATGAAACTTGTGTTACTTTCACAATATAAACACGTTTCCTCACAACTATTACTTTTTCACACATTAGTTCTTCAAAGGAAGTACACTTTTGCTTTGCTTGAAAAGTACAGTTTTGTACCTACCATAAATGTAGATGTTCGAGGATCCACATTGCTGCAGTCCTAACCATTGGGGTAGTCCGCTGTCCCAGTCGGCCCGAATACCAAAGTATATGGCTGACGTCGGTCAAGGCGCATTAGTCTGACGTCAGGACGTCAGGGTACTAATGTGCATGACCGACGTCATATCCTCAGTCTTTTCTTGCCCCAGATGTCAGAAGACCCTAAAAAGACAAGGCCAAAACCAAAAACACCAAACACTCCTGCACCAAAAATATGTACAATATATACAAAATTACAAGAGTATAACCTCACCCACACAACCACCCCTAAACACAGAGGGGAAGGAGGGAGGGTAAATTGGACTGCAGCAATGTGGATCCTCGAACATCTACATTTATGGTAGGTACAAAACTGTACTATGTTCTTCATTCCACATTGCTGCAGTCCTAACCATTGGGTAGAATCCCAAAGCAGAGGTAAGGGAGGCTGGCAAATCATAAGGAAGCAGGAGCTGTCAACATGCCTTGCAAAATAGCTGTGGCAAAACCAGCCCTAGATTTAGAGTAGAGAGGAAGGTGGTAATGCTTAGAGAAAGTATGCACTGAACTCCAAGTAGCTGCCTCCAAAATATCCTTAGTTGCCACCCCTTAGAAATGCTGTTGAAGTGGCAGTAGCCCTAGTGGAATGAGGCCTAATCCCAGCTGGAATCTCCTTGCCATGATGGGAATAACAAAATGCAATGCAAAACCCAATCCACTTAGAAATAGTTTGTTTTGACACAGGCTTGCCCTGAGAACTCAAAGCAAAAGAAACAAACAACTGCTGAGACTGCCTAAAATCCTTAGTCCTGCTTAAATAATAACGAACTGCCTGTGTACATCTAAAGTGTGCAAAATCTTTTCCCCTTATTTTGGGGATCTGCATAGAAAGTAGGCAAATGAATAGTTTGGTTTAAAGCCACACTAGAAACCACCTTAGGCATAAAAGAAGGATTAGTGCGTAATGATACCCTATCCTTATGGAAAATCAAAAAGGCTCTACGCCATAAGGGCCTGCAATTCAGAAACCCTTCTTGCAGAAGTAATGGCCAACAAAAAGCAGTCTTCCATGACAAGTATTTCAATTCAGCAGTAGCCGCAGGCTCAAAAGGTTGTAGAGTAAGTTTCTCCAACACAAAATTGAGATCCCAAGCAGGAGTAGGAGCTCTACGTGGGGGTCTTATATTCTTTGCCCCTCTAAGAAATTGCTTGAACAAAGGATGCGAAAACAATGGTGGGTCACAATCATAGTGAGCTGAAATTGCTGCAGCATGAATCTTAAAGGAAGAGAAAGACAAACCTTTGTCCAATAACTCAGTAAGATATTGATGAGCCACACTCAAATTAGGCTCAGAAATCTCCAAATTCTTTGCTGCACTCCAAAATAAAAATCTCTTCCATTTTTCTGCGTACACTTTCCTTGTACTAGGTCTTCTGGCTTCCATAATCACATTTAAAACTTGTTGAGGAAGTTGAGACCTGCTGTGTTTCAAAACAGAATATGCCAGGCTGTTAGATGAAGAGAGTGAAGCTTGACATTGAGCAGGTGACCGTCCCTCTGAGACAACAGGTGTGGAATCAAAGGTAAAGGCCATGGAGGCTTCCTTACCAGACTCCTCAGTAATGGGTACCAGTGTTGCGAGGCCAATCTGGAGCTATTAAAATCATCCTTGGCTTGTCTTGTCTGACCTTTAGGAGCACCTTTGGGAGAAGAGGCAGAGGTGGAAAGGCATACACATGAAGATTTTTCCAACTGAAAGAAAGAGCATCCACTTTCCAAGCTGTGTGATGAAACCTCTTTGTGCAAAACTTTGGCAGCTGGTGGTTTAGTGGAGAAGCGAACAGATCTATGTCTGGAGTTCCCCATGACACTGTCAATTTCGAAATACATGAAGATCCAGTTTCCACTCGTGGGGATCCATGATTTGTCTGCTTAACACATCTGCTAAGGAGTTCTGTGCTCCCGGCAGAAACCTTGCCTGAAGAGTTAGTTGCAAGCTGAGCGCAGTCTCCCATAAAATCCTTGCTTGCCTGCACAACGGTAAGAATGTGTTCCCCTTGTTTGTTGATGTACCACATGACAGTTGTGTTGTCTGTTAGAATCAACACCTGCCCTGGAAGAAGTAACTCCTTGAAAGCCATTAATGCAAACTGGACTGCTAACATCTCCTTCATGTTGATATGTAGATGCTGTAGTCTGGCAGGCCACTTGTCTTGTATCCACTTTCCATTTAGATGAGCTCCCAAGCAATGTCTGAGGCATCTGTCGTTAGAATCTGACTCGCCTCTGGCGGGTCACAGAGAGTCCCTTGTTTAGGTGACATTCCTGAGCCCACCACAAAAATTCCTGTTGAATGCAAGGTATTATTTGAATGACAGTATCCAAATCCTGGCAGTGCTGTGTCCATACATTTTGAGATACCATTGCAGCTTCCTCATATGCAGTTTGGCATTGGGAAGCACCAGAATACAAGATGCCATGAACCCTAAGGCTTGAAGGACTGTCCTTGCAGTCAGCCCGGACTGAAGAGATAGTTGATGGAAGTAAATGGAAAGATTCTTTTGTTTGTCCGGGGTTAAAAGGCCATCTGGGCTGCTGTATTCAGTCTCACACCCAGAAAGCACATGTCTTGAGAGGGTACTAGACTGGACTTTATTTCGTTCACAGAATACCCTAGGCATCTTAGCACTGCTATCACATATTCCAAATGCTGTAAAGGTCTTCCTTTTCTTGAGCCAGAATCAGGCAGTCGTCCAAGTAAGGATAGATTTGAAATCCTTTTAGCCTGAAGTAAGCTATCACTGGAGCCAGAACCTTTGTGAATACTCTGGGCGCAGTAGATAAGCCAAAGGGCAATGCAGAGAACTGATAATGGGAATTTCCAGCTCGAAAACGCAGATACTTCCTGCAACTTAGTCTGATAGGCACATGAAGGTAAGCCTCCTTGAGATCTAAAGTTACCATCCAGTGATCTTTGCCCAGCAGAGGTAAAAGCTGTTGTAACGTCAACATTTTGAACTTGGGAATGTCCAGATAAGTGTTGAGGATAGATAAATCCAAAATTGGTCTCCACGTGTCCCCTTCTTTGGTACTAGGAACAGGCGAGAATAAAATCCTAGGCCCCTTTCTGGCACAGGGACTGGCTGAATGGCTCCTATTTGGAGTAACAGAGAAATTTGCTTGTGAGCCTCTTTTCTTTGTAGAGGAGGAATGTCTGGCATGCCTTTGAAAGGAGGCAAGGTATGGAAATAAAACCTGTAACCGTGGTGAATGATATCCAAAACCCATCTGTCTTGGGTAATTAAATCCCAATTTTCTTTGAAAAGAGCCAGCCTTCCTCCCAAAGGTGCTGCCAGACGAGAATGTACTGGCAGCTGAAAAGGCAGGTCATTGGGTCTGTTCTGAAAGGACTGACCCCTGCCCTCACCAGAAGTCTGAGCAGGTGAATTCCCTGTTCTAGGCCTAAAAGAACCTTGAGCTCTGCCCCTACCACGTCTAGACCTACCCCTAGACTGGGAATCATAAGCAGGATATGTCCATCCCTTAGTAGGCCAATTTCTACTAAACTTAGGTGGCTGCACCTGCAAAATATCTTTAACAGTTTGCATAGACTTAGCCTTGTCCTCCATTTTCTTTAAAACTGCTTCCACAGGCGAACCAAACAACACGTCAGACTGTAAAGGAGCATCCAAAATCCTTGTCTTAACATGCTCAGCTAAATTCTGATCCCTCAACCAGGCGTGCCTACGAAGAACAGAACCAGTGGCAGCCACCCTCGAGGAGGCCTGCACAGCATCAAAACCACATTGCAATGAATGCTTACCCACCTGTTCAGACACATGAACTAAATCCTGCAACTCTTTACACTCAATACCTTCCAGAGCATCCACCTTAGACTTCAATTGTGAAAGGAGATAATTTTGATATTTTAACATGTGAAACTGGCAACTCAAGCCCTCATGGCTAAAGTGGAAGAAGTATACACTTTCTTTCCCCATCTATCCAAAGCCCTTGCCTCTTTATCAGGAGGAACAGGATTTTAACAACAGAAGCCTTAACACCTTTAGGCCCCTGAGAGACAGTTTCGGGTCTGCCCTAGGACTCTTAAAAGATACTTATGAGCTTCAGGCACCCTATAGTACCTATCCGGTTTAACTGGGGCAGGAGGCAAAGAATCAGGGTTCAGGAAGCCTCTGCAAAACATCTTCCACCACATTCAGAACAGGAGGTATAGCTAAAGGCCTATGCTGGGGTAAAAACAAGAATTCCCTAAGCCTCTTCCTGGAATCAGAGAAATCTTGACCTTCCCATTTAAAATGCTCCCTCATGGAATGCAGAGTCTCTGAAAATGAAAAATCCTCAGGAGGAGAAGCTGAAGGAGTAGAATCATCCACATCAGAATCAGAATAAGGAGGATACTCCTGCAAGTCTTCAGCCGAAGACTCAGAAGCCTCCGAACACTGCTCAAAACTCTCAAACTCAGGTTCCACCCTAGGCCTCTTATCAGGAGGGGGCATAGAACCTCTAATCATAGTAATCAAATCCTCTGCCATTTTAAGCATATGTTTCTTAGGCAAAGATCCTGAAGAGCTAGGAGAAACCCCCACTGAAGTTAAACCTGGCCTGCCTCTCAAAGAAGCCTTGGAAACAGAAGGAGAGGCTCTAACCACCTTAGGAAGAGAGGGAAGAACAGCCACCTGAGAAGCCCCTTCAGCCTGGCCTACCTCCTGAGAGGACACATCCTGTAACAGTAAAGTCTCTGCCTGAGACAACAAAGAAACTCCTGGCAGGACCTCCGGCTCCACTGAGCCTTCTAAAGAAACGGCGTCCGGGACTGCCGGTTCTTCCAACTTAGGATTTGCTGCTTTGTCCTTGCTCTTTTTGAATGGCGTCGGAGCATCCGGCGGCATTTTATAATTACAACGCTTCCCAAAACTAACCTGGCACAGTCTAACCTTCTCTTAATAGTGCGTTTGTTAAATCTAGCACAAGAGCGGCATCCAACAACGTCGTGCTCAGGCCCTAAACAAGGTATACACAAGGTATGGTAATCCCTATGAGGTATCTGTTTCCCACAAGAAATACAGTTATTCACTTTTTCTGACATCCGGTTAAATACTGAGGCAAGAAAAACCAAAATATTCCCCAACGGGTACTTAGCCAACTTTGATTCGGTCTGAAACTCCGACTTCAGAAAATTTCAGAACGCCAACCTGCACTCGCAAAACTGCTTCTGCATCGGACCATGCGGCAAAAAAGACTGGGGATATGACGTCGGTCATGCGCATTAGTACCCTGACGTCCTGACGTCAGACTAATCGCCTTGACCGGCCAGCCATATACTTTGGTATTCGGGCCGACTGGGACAGCGGACTACCCCAATGGTTAGGACTGCAGCAATGTGGAATGAAGAACATCTGAATATCACTTAAGCAAATGGTAGAAATCTGTTTCATATGAAAATAAAAGTGACACTAAATATTGATGTTGACAGTTTTCACCAAAGGTTATGACATCATCTCACTCTAACTCTGAATGAATGCTGCTGTTTTTATTGACAGATGCAGTCACACTGCACCAATATAAATGTGGTGCCAGATCAGCAGGATCAAGGAAAAAAGTGTAGGACAGAATGTATATGTTTTGTGTTAAAGGAGACAAAAAAATGTTTGAGAGTAAAAGTAGCCTCTACGGTTACTCAAAAAGTGGATGGTGGACACCAACTGTAGAAACAAGAAGTTATGTACTCACCATAACGTTCGATGTATGTAGTCCATCTCGCCTTACATTCTTACCAGTGGGTTCGGAGCTGAACCTCAGCTCAGACTCGGCCATACTTTAGCTCGAAGTCTTCAATTGGCTCATGGCTAAGAGGTATCCCATCATGCAACAAGTCTATTCCACAGATCTTGTTTGCTGCAAGCTCACACACATGCACTCTGAGTAAAACAACCCCAACAGAAAGGACTACTGACACCTAGAGACCATAACTCCAGGAAGGGGAAGGAGGGAGGGTTAGTAAAAATGGTGAGTACATAACTTCTTGATGTTATGTAGTCCAATCTCGCCTTCATTCTTACCCGTGTGACAGCGTCCCTAGCACCTTGATCTTGTTTGGCTCAGTGAAAAATACTCTTGAGCACCATGGAATCAAAGGAAGATCTGCCTCTAGAGACCAGATCTAATTTGTAGTGACTAATAAAGGTATGAGGCTAAGCGTTGCTGCAACACAAATATCCACAGACATCCTGGCCTGAAACTCAGCTGAAGTAGCCACAGATCATGTAGAATGAGCCTTCACTTTAAAGGGTAATTTTTTGCCATTGGAAGCATAAATAAATGAGATGCAATCGGAGATCCAGCGAGACAAGGTTACCTTAGAAACTGGAGCCCCAAGTCTAGTGTCTGAAAATGAGACAACCATTTGATCTGATTTCCTGAAATCTTTTATCCTGTGTAAGTAGAAATACAATTGTCTATGAACATCCAGCTGATGAAACTTAAATTCTGCCTTGTTGGAGAATTCAGGAAAAAATACAGGCAACTCAATGGACTGGTTGATATTGACAACAGAGGCAACCTTTGGAACAAAAGAAGGGTTGGTTCTTAAGGAGACCCTATCTTTGTGAAACACCAAATGTTGTTTGTCTTTTCGGCTTTTCCCGGTTAGGGGTCGCCACAGTGTAACTCTGGTCCGCTAATGATTGGCAGTCGATTTTTATGGTGCCGAGTTGCCAGCCCGACCTTCAGTGAAGGCACACCCATTCACGCATGTCTTTCGGAGGCCACTCGACCACGGGGAGGACATGCAGACTCCACACAGAAGGCACTCCAGCTGAGAATCAAACAGGAGAAAGTACAGTTTTGTACCTACCATAAATGTAGATGTCAGATAGACATGCAACTGCAGTCATAACATGTGGGTTGTCCTGCCTCAGGCAGCCCTCGGTCGGCCGGATTCCAAAATCTGGGTCCAACATCGGCTGATGTCGCATTTTCCTCCGACGTCAGAGCGGCTGGGGTACATAAGCATCAGCCGACGCCATTTTCTTCAGTGTTTCTTGCCCCAGATGCCAGGTGCCCCCCAAGGAAGGCTGTAATCAAATTTGGAAGACAAAAACAGGATTCCAGACAAATAAATGAGCAATAAAACAAATACACCATAACAGATATCCCCAGCTAAGAGAAACAGGGATAGGAGTGGACCCTAGGCATAGAGGGGTATGGAGGGAGGGAAAATCCGACTGCAGTTGCATGTCTATCGGACATCTACATTTATGGTAGGTACAAAACTGTACTATGTCCTTCAAGAATGCAACTGCAGTCATAACATGTGGGTAGAATACCATAGCTTAGCTGGGGGAGGAGGAATGCTCTAGGAAAAAGATGGTGTGGCAATCAAACCCTGCAGGACTGCCGAAGCAAAGCCTGCTCTGGATCTGGAGTATAGAGGGAGATTGTAGTGTTTGGAGAATGTATGCACGGAGCTCCATGTAGCAGCTTCTAGAATGTCCTTAGTAGGCACCCCTCTTAAGAATGCTGTAGAGGTGGCTGTAGCTCTGGTGGAATGTGGCCTGACGTTGGCTGGAACAGTCTTTCCATGAAAGGAATAACAGAATCTGATGCAATGTCCAATCCATTTTGAAATTGTCTGTTTTGAGACTGCTTTTCCTTGGACTGCAGGGGCGTAAGCTACAAAAAGTTGTTCAGACTTCCTACTGGCCTTGGTTCTGTCCAGGTAGTATCGAAGTTGTCTGTGAATGTCCAAGGTATGTAACAGTCTTTCCCCCTTATTCTCAGGATTAGGGAAGAAAGCAGGCAGATGAATAGCTTGATTTAAAGAAACCCTAGATACCACCTTAGGCATAAAAGTAGGGTTTGTCCTTAATGAAACCCTGTCTCTGTGAAAAATTATGAACGGTGGTATTGCCATTAGGGCCTGTAGTTCCGAAACCCTTCTTGCTGAGGTAATTGCCAACAGGAAAGCTGTCTTCCATGAGAGAAACTGCAAGTCAACTGTAGCTGCTGGCTCAAAAGGAGGTAGAGTCAGTTTTTCTAGGACAAAATTGAGGTCCCAGGCTGGTACTGGGGCCTTTCTTGGTGGCTTAATGTTCTTGATTCCCCTGAGGAATTGCCTTAGCAAAGAGTGTGAAAAGACAGGAGGATCAGTGTTATATCTAGCTGAAATAGCTGATGCATGTATCTTTATGGAAGAATATGAGAGGCCGTTCTTTAGGATATCTGCCAAATATTCCAAGATGAGTGGGATGTTCAACAATGATGCATCATGTCCCTTGCTGGTATTCCAATTGCTGAATCTCTTCCATTTTGCTAAGTAAACCTTTCTGGTGGATGGTCTTCGAGCCTCTGTTAGTATCCGCTGAACTTCCTTGGAGAGAGATAGGTTGATGTTATTTATGGGATCTCCCAGGCTGTTAGCTGCAGTGTCTGAAGGTTTGGATGCACTGTTTTGAAATTGTGTTGAGTCAAAAGTAGAGGCCAATGGGGAAGGGCCCACCTCCTGGTGTGACATATGCTCCGTAGTAGTGGGTACCAGTGTTGTCTTGGCCAGTCCGGAGCTATTATGATTCCCTTGGGTCTCTCTGCCTTGATCTCTAGTAATACTGAGGTCATCATTGGCAGAGGTGGGAATGCATAGATTGTTAGGAAGTTCCAGTTGAATGAGAGAGCATCTATTTTCCAAGCTTTTGGATGGTATGTCCTTGTGCAGAATATTTGTAGATGATGGTTGAGGTGAGAGGCAAATAGGTCTACTTCTGGCCTGCCCCATGTCGAAGTGAGTTGTGTGAAGATCTTCGGATGTAACCTCCACTCGTGTGGATCTGTGAAATTCCTGCTTAGGCTGTCCTCCAAGGCATTGTCTTTGCCTGGAACAAACTGGGATTGTAACTGGATGTTTAGGCTCAGTGATTTCTCCCAAAGATGCATTGTCAGTCTGCAAAGGGGGTAAGAGTGGGTGCCCCCTTGCTTGTTTATATACCACATCACAGTGGTGTTGTCTGTCCGTATCAGTAAATGGCCTTGCTGAAGTTGGTGTTGAAAGGCCTCGATGGCATGCATTACTGCCAGCATTTCCTTTTGGTTTATATGCAGATGTGTTTCCTTTGGAGACCATTGTCCTTGTATACACCTGCCTTCCATGTGCGCCCCCCATCCAAGGTCTGAGGTGTCTGTGGTCATGGTCTGTGTTATCTGTGGGTTTTTGAATGACATACCTGTGTTTGCCTGGCTCACCGAGGCCCACCATAGGAATTCCTTTTGTAGGCATGGAATTTTGGTTTATATGCAGATGTGTTTCCTTTGGAGACCATTGTCCTTGTATACACCTGCCTTCCATGTGCGCCCCCCATCCAAGGTCTGAGGTGTCTGTGGTCATGGTCTGTGTTATCTGTGGTTTTTTGAATGACATACCTGTGTTTGCCTGGCTCACCGAGGCCCACCATAGGAATTCCTTTTGTAGGCATGGAATGAGCGGTATGTTTGTCTCCAAGTTGTTGCTGTGCTGAGACCAAATGCTTTTTAGGTACCACTGAAGCTTTCTCATGTGCAGTCTTGCTAATGGAACCAGGAGAATGCAGGATGCCATGTAACCCAGGGCCTGTAGGAATCTCCTTGCAGTCATCTGGGTGAGTTTTGCTAAACCTTTGAAGTAATGAGTTAACTTCTCTTGCTTGTCTTCTGTCAGGTAAGCCATTTGAGAGGCTGTGTCTAACTTGGCTCCTAAGAAGATTATTTGCTGGGATGGCTGCAGTCTTGACTTTTGGAAGTTGACTGTGTATCCCAGAGCTTGTAGTAATCTTATGACATAGTCCAAGTTTTTTGTCAACATCAATTTGTCGTCCGCTTGTATAAGGCAGTCGTCCAGGTACGGGTAAATTTGTATCCCCTGGAGCCTGCAATGAGCAATTACTGAAGCCAGGCATTTTGTGAATACTCTGGGCGCAGTAGATAAGCCAAATGGCAATGCTGAGAATTGATAATGCTCTGGCCCTGCAAGAAATCTGAGGTATCTTCTGCAGCTGTGTCTGATAGGGACATGCAGGTATGCCTCCTTGAGGTCCAGAGTAATCAGCCAAGACCCCTTGCCCAGCATGGGAAGGAGTTGCTGTAGAGTCAGCATTTTGAACTTTGGTACTATGAGAAAGGTGTTTAATGCGGACAAATCCAGTATTGGTCTCCATTGAGATTCTTTTCTTGGAACAAGGAACAGTCTTGAATAAAATCCCTGACCTTGTTCTTGTTGTGGAACTTTTTCTATTGCTTTCATCCGAGTCAGCAGAGAGATTGATAGCCTCTGCCCTCTGGTTTGGTGGTAGGTTTGGCATGCCTTGTTTTCTTGGCAAGGTATGAAAGTGGAACCTGTAGCCAAGGTCTATAATGTCCAAAATCCATTTGTCCTTTGTCAGTCTGTGCCAATTTTCTGCAAACAGAGATAATTTTCCGCCCAAGGGAGCTTCTATTTGTTCCCTGGTAGGCGGAAGTAGAGGAAAGTCATTGAGATTGAGGCTGTGGGGCAGGTGAAACCCCTGCGTCGCTTCTTTGGTTTCCTGGCTGCCATTGTCATCCCCTGTAAGGACCTCTGTATTGGCCTCTTCCACGGCCACGTCTGTTTTTACCCCTTTGAAACTTTTCTGTATTAGGAAAGGACCAGTTTTTTGAAGGCCAATTCCTACTGAATCTGGGGGGTTGAACCTGGAGGAAATCTTTCACCGTCTGAACTGACTTTGCTTTTTCCTCAATGGTCTTTAACACATCCTTAGCATTAGCACCAAAAAGCTTGTTCTTTTCCAAAGGTGCATCCAGAAGTTTTGCCTTCACATGATCTGGTAGAGGTTGATCTTTTAACCATGCATGTCTTCGAATGACTGCCCCTGTCATAGCTGCCCTACATGAAGCTTCCAGTGCATCATACCCACACTGTAGGAAGTGATTGCTTACTTGCTGAGTATTATGTACAGCTTCCTGCAAAGCCTTCCTGTCTAAAGGATCAGGAGTGGCCAATGTTTTTTGTAAATCTTCTAACAGGAAATCCTGATATTGTAACATATGAAAAAGGCAATTCAAAGCTCTCATAGATAAGGTAGTGGAAGTGTAAACCTTTTTGCCCCATCTCTCTAATGACCTAGCTTTCCCTGTTGGAGGGCAATGGATTTTTAGAGGTGGAAGCTGAAACTCCTTTAGGCCCCTGTGAAATAAATAGTTTCCAAATCAGCAGAATGGGCCCTGAATAAATGGGAATGTGTTTCTGGAACCCTGTAATACCTGTCTGGCTTGGCTGGAGCAGGAGGAAGAGAGTCAGGGGTAACACTAGAGTCAGAATATAAATCATCCAAAACATCAAATACAGGAGGAATAGCTAAGGGCCTGTGCTGGGGCTTCTTAAGGAAAGTCCGAAGGCGCTTTCTGGAATCAGAATATTCCTGGCCTTGCCACTTGAAATGTTCCCTCATGGTATGCAGAACTTCCCCAAAAGAAATATCCTCAGGAGGGGAGGCAGAGGGAATGGAATCCTCTGCATCCGAGTCCTCATAGGTCTGGAAGAGCTCTTCCTGGCTATCAGAGTGGACAGAGCCCTCAGAATCTTCATCTGACAGAATAGGGTCAGGGAGTTCAACCCGGGGCCTTTTATCAGAAGGAGGCTGGAATCCTCTCTCAGGATGGGCCTGTGAACCTCTAATCATAGAAATTAAATCAGCAGCCATAGACATAATTTGTGTCTCTGGAGTAGGCTGAGGTAAGGTTTTAGTAGTAAGATGTTTTGTTTTGCTGGCTGCCTTAGCCCTAGTGTAGGCCTTAATAGACATGGCCATAGGAGGCCTGGCAGCTCCACGTGCTGGAGTGACCTTGTCTACAGCAATGGTCTCGGGCATTTCCTCGGTTTCGGTATCTGGAGGAAAATCAATAACTGGCGTCAGAGTGATATCCGGAATCGGAGTCATCAGTAATGCGGTGTCTTCGGTTCGGAGCGGTGGAGAAACCGTCTCAGAGGGAACCGGAGCACTCGCGATTGGTTTTGGCGTGGAGTCTTGAGGTAGACGCGGGCCGAGGATGTCGGTCCCGGTCTTTTCGTTTCTTGGGAGTTTGCGATGTCGGAAGTTCCGGCGGCATTGTGTAAGCAAATTTTTCACCGAAAAAATCTTCAGCGAACTCCGCCCGGCGCCTGAGAGTGCGCTTGTTGAAGCGAGCACAGCCTACACAGGCCGAGACGTCGTGGTCTGGGCCAAGGCAAGGAAGACAGTAAGAGTGGAAATCCTTATGAGGTATTTGTTTACCACAAGAAAGACAATTGTTAACTTTTTCAGTAATTTCTGACATCGGCTGAGGCAAGAAAAGGTCCCCAACGGGGTACTTAGCTTTTTTGATGACTTCGGAATCGAAGAATACAGGAGCTGACCGACCGGCACTTGCGAACTGCTTCTGCTTCGGGCACCGTGCGGCAAGAAAGACTGAAGAAAATGGCGTCGGCTGATGCTTATGTACCCCAGCCGCTCTGACGTCGGAGGAAAATGCGACATCAGCCGACGTCGGACCCAGACTTTGGAATCCAGCCGACCGAGGGCTGCCTGAGGCAGGACAACCCACATGTTATGACTGCAGTTGCATTCTTGAAGGACATCCTCTTGCTGTGAGGCAACAATGCTACAGGTGGCCTAATTGATGATGCTTGGAGTTCAGAGACCCGCCTAGCTGAAGTTATGGCTACCAAGAATACTGTCTTCCATGACATGAATTTAATGTTACATGTAGCTGCGGGCTCAAAGGGAGTTGAGTTGAGCTTCTGTAGTACAAAACTGAGGTCCCATGGCATCACTGGATCAAAGACTGGAGGTCGGAGTAACAATGTCCCTCTCATAAAAGCCCTACAAAGCCTATGAGCCATAAAGTTGGGCTCATTAGGAACATGAAAGGTAGAGCTGAACCCTGACTGAACAGTTGAGAAAGAAATTCCAATATTGTCGAAATAGGCGCTGTATAAGGATCAATATGTCTCTCATGGGCCCAAATACAAAATCTCTTCCACTTACTAGAATAAATCTTCCTGGTAGAAAGCTTGTGTGAAGATGATAGAATATGGAGCACTTCCGGGGAAAAATCATGAAGCCTGACTAAGGACAGAACTGGAGCAGCCAAGCTGTCAACTTGAGGGTCCGGATGGAGGGATGGAACTGTCCTGGAACTGTCCTGACATACGAGTCAGCAAATCTGGAGCTGGGTCCAGAATCCAGGGCTTGTCCATTAGATAGGGCTGAAGGAAGGGAAACTAAATCTGACGAGGCCAGTGTGGGGCAATGAGGATCATTTTGCTTTCCAAAGACTGTGCTTTCTGAATGACCTTTGATATCAGAAGTAACAGTGGAAAGGCATAGAGAAAACCGGAGGGCCAATCATGAGCCAGAGCGTCCCTGGGTGTCTCCCTCTCCGGGGGATAAGGGTGAAGTAGCTGCTGCATTTGGCATTGAGGGGGCTGGCAAATAGATCGCAGCAAGGCTGACCCCATCTGTGGAATATCTCTTCCGCAACATAATTGTTCAGGGACCACTCATAAGGCATTAGGATAGCTCTGCTCAGCCTGTCGGCAATCACGTTGGACTTCCCCGGCATATGCGTTGCAACTAGAAAGTGTTGGGAAGACACCGCCCACTGCAAAACTTGAAGAGCCTCTCTGCATAGGGGGTATAGGTTCATAGGTTGGTACTTGGCTATCTGCCTGAAGGCATATATTAGCCCAGCCACGTTGTGCGGTATTCACCACCCCTTTAGTAGTTCCCTAGACCCTTGTACTAGCAGCTAGTACCCTTGGCCCCTATCTAGTAGTGCTGTTGGTGTGATCCCCGGTGTGAACTTTCTGTTACCCATCCACTCATCAAGGTTCCTCTTGAAGAGTGATAGTGAGGGGCTCTGTCTTATGTAGATCGGGACCCTGTTCCATAGCAAGGGAAGTCTCTGCGAAGGGAATCTATCCCTCCAGCATGTTCTATTCATTGTTGTGTGAGGTTTATATCCCTAGAGCGTGTAGCTCAAGTAGATTTGGTTTTGCTAAGATGGAGCATGTTCAACAATTCTGGGTTGGACATGGCTCTGGCTCTGTACGTTGAACAGAGATAGCCTCTGAGAAAGCGGTATGCAACAGAGAACAGTCTTAGCTTTTTCAATCGTGCTGCATAGGGCAACTGTCTGAGGCCAGTAATCCTCTTGGTTAGGTACCTTTGTGGTCTCTCCAGCTGCTGGAGATGTCTAGCCAGGTACATTCCAATTGGTGCATTGTACTCATTGTACTCAATAATGGGTCTGATGAGGAAAGAGTAGAGGGGCACCATTATGCATTATTTATGTATTATGTATGTATTATGAGGGTAAGATTTGGTTCCTCCCTGTTTGTTCAGGTACCATACCACCGACATGTTGTCTGAGTGGATTGCAATTGTCCCTAGAGGGAGAAAGCTCTGAAGTGCTTGCAACGCTAACAGCACTGCTCTCATCTCCAAGACACTGATATGCAAATGGGTCTTGCGATCCTGCCACGTGCCTTGGACAGTCCTGCCAAGATAATGCCCCCCCCCCTCCGATCTGGGAGGCATCCGTGGTCACAGTGGCAACTGGAGAAGATGGGACAAAAGGCTTGCCCAAGTTGAAATTGCTGGCCTGAAGCCACCAGCGTAGATCCCACTTGCACGTGTCTGTAATCAGAATAGAATGGGAGAGTGGAAGATGCTGTAGTGACCATTGGGCAAAAAGCAGCCACTGAAGAACCTTCATGTGTAGTCTGGCAAGGGGAAACTAGCATGATCGTGGCAGCCATGGTCCCTAGTAACTTGAGGACCACTTTTGCCTTAACCTTCCTCAATGGTAGTAAGGCGTAGACCTGCTGTTGTAGAGCCTGAATTCTCTCTTCTGGTAAGAAGGCCTCATGAGCACCGTATCTAGCTCAGCGCCGATAAAAATGACACACTGCGAGGGCAACAAGGCAGATTATTTCCAATTTAGAGTAATTCCTAACATTTGGCACAGTGTAATGGTGGCATCCCTGGTCTGTAACAGTAGATGCCTGGTGGTGGCAGAAAGGAGCCAGTCGTCCAGGTACGGAAACACTTGGAATCCCTGACATCTCAAGTGAGCCACTACCACTGCCATGCATTTGGTGAACACCCTGGGGGCTGTGGTGAGACCAAAGGGCAGAGCGCAAAACTGAAAATGACTGGCACCCAACTGGAAGCGTAGATGACTTCTCGATGCCCTGTCCATCCCGATATGGTAGTAAGCATTTTTGAGGTCGATGGAGCACATCCACACATCTTTCCCTAACAGAGGGAGTATTGACTGTAAGGTGACCATGTGGAACTTGGACTTTTGTACATGAAGGTTCAATTGGCTGAGATCCAAGATGGGTCTCAGGTCCCCTGCTCTTTTTGGCACCAAAAAGAATCTGGAGTAAGTCCCTAATCCTACTTGGTCTGCAGGGACAGGCTGGATGGCTCTCTTTGAAAGCAACATTTTTATTTCTAAAGTTGCGGAATCCCTGTGACTGGGTGGAATGTCTGGGATTCTCTTGGTCGGCGGGGGGAGGAGAAGAGAAGGGAATAAGATAACCTCTGGAAATTATCTTTAATACCCACTCGTCTTGGGTGACATCTTGCCAAGCTTATGGATAAAAAGAAATGTGACCCCCGACCAGATCCAGAGACGCACAGTCAGGCCTCCCTTCAGGAGTGCTGGTACGGAGAACCACGAAAGGAATCATGGTCCCCCTGGTTACACGGGCCTCCTGTGCCTCTAGGGCAGCTTCTACCTGAATTTCCACCCCCTCACCTGCCTCCGGAGGGGTAATCACTTTGTGCGCCCTGAAAAAACCTCTGCGACTTTCTGAACCACATTTTCCCACCCTTCTGGCCCTTGGGATAAGGTCTAGAAGGCATGGAAAAATAGACTCCCACGGCAGACAGGGTTTTTCCTTCCTGTTCACACCTATTGAGAGTGTCCTTCACCTTGGTTCTGAACAACAATGAACCATCAAAGGGGGCGTTGGTGAACGTAGAATGGAAGGCCTCTGCGAAATTGCACAAGCGCATCCAGGAGTGTCTCCTAAGAGAGACTCCGGAACCCGCTGCCCTACTCGCTCCATCGGCTGCATATGAGATCAGCCTCACGGAGGAGTTAGTAAGGGATTTAGGGTAGACATCTGAGCTTTGACCTTCTGTGCCATAGAATCGGAAATGGTACCCTGTAGAGAATCTTATTGCTCTTTAAGGAGATCTCTCTGGAGCCTTGTAAAATGAGTCAAGTAGTTCAGCAACCGCAGTGTAAAGGCCACTGAGGTAAACACACGCTTCCCATACCTGTCCATAGCCCAGGAATTCCTTATTAGGCAGAAGGATGGTAGACGAAGTTTCAGCAAGTTCCTTCTTGGTGGCCGCTGCCACCACCATGGCATCTACTGGAACATCCTTAAGTTAGATATTCCTTGTCAGAGGGGGCAGACAAAAACGTATTGGGTATCCTAGGGACCGGTTCCACAGTGTCAGGAGTTTCCCACACCTTTCGACAGACAAGATCTAGTAGCTCATCAAAACAGGAAGAAACCCAAGAGGTGGAGGGTTGAGACCCGAAAGCCTTCAGGAACACAGACTCCTCATCAGAAGGGGATATGTAGGGCCAGCAGCCTCTCTGCTTCAAGATCTCCAGGATATCTGAAAAAGAGATATCTTCAGAAGACGACTTGGGGGACCCCTCTGACTCCTCGAGGTCGGTGTCTGACATGAGAGACTCATCCGGGGAGTCAAGGTGTTTCCTCTTACACAATCACTTTCTGACAGGCTCCTCACGCAAAAACTCTGGGGAGACGTCAGAAAGTTGGGGATCACTCATGGAGGTATCCCGAGGCTTAGGGTCTCCGCTGCCCATGGATAGAGTGTGATCCAAAACTGACACCGGTGCTGGAGGGGGGCACAGTATCGGTGCCGTAGGATGCAGCTGACGACCTGGCCAGCACGCTCCTCATAACCTCAAAGGTTGATCCCCCCGACTCCGAAGGCTGATTAACTGTAGAGGAAACAGTAGAAGGAGATTAGGTCCGAAGCAGATGTCGGGTCCAAGCTCACTCGAGCTGAAGCACCAAGAGGAAGGCTTGGAACTGATGAAGATCGATCCGATACCTCCCCCTCGGGTACGACCGAACCATGGACCCTCGACCCTGTGGACGGAGCTGACTGGGTTGGAGCGGAAATCTGAACAGAGAGGCCAGGAGAGGCTACTGGAACTGACCTAACGGCACCCGACAGAACCGACAACTCTGGCTTCGAAGGCCGAGAAAGGCTCAGAGGAGGAACAACAAAGGATGAGGAGGCCATAGGCTCCGGAGCCGACTGGGTCAGAGCCAAAATCAATTTGGCCAGTACCGATGACTGAAGCAGTTTCTTCACCATCCTATCAACATCCTCATTGGAAAGGGTCCTGGAAGACCTGGAAGATAAAGCAAGAGATCTGGATCTCCCTACACTAGGGGAACTTGCGTGAAGGAGAACCCGGTCGAATAACTGGAGACGCTCTGAACCAAAATATCTGGGACCGGCTCCAAAAGGCTGGGAGCCGATACGGACTTAGTCAAGAGACTACCTGTCGGCACTGAGGGCAATGGAACCGAAGAAGGAGAAGCTGTTCTAGCAACTTTTTCTGGCGGCTCCAAAGAGACAGACGGAGCCAGAGAGCGCTTCTTAGAAGTCTTTTTGTCCTTTTTAGCTGGAGAGGATAATGCACTGGAAGACTTAGCCAAGTCTTCCTCGAAGGACTGTTTAAGCAGTCCTTTCAAAATGAGCTTGTTCTTCCTATCCTGTAGCACATGGGGACTGAAGGAATGACAAAACAAGCAGGACTCTTGGAGGTGAATAGCCCCCAAGCAGTACATGCACACAGAGTGCCCATCAGTTAAAGACATTTTACTGTTGCATTCAACACACTTTTGAAAGCCCGAAGGCCTGTGTTCCTCAGAATCCTTGGACAAGCTGAAAGGAACAAAACAATACATACACACACTAGACCCAACTAACCCCACACAAGAAACAGTCTCTAACTAAAATGGCCTCGAAACTGGCAGGAAAAACAACAGGCAGGACTAGGTCCTCTAACTTAAACGGGCCTAGCCCGGGGAAACAAAGGCAGGATAGCACCACTAGCCAGACACAACACTAAACGCTAACAGAATGGAGCGCCAAACCAAAGACCACACAGAAACAATGGGGAGGACTAGGAAACGAACGGGATACCAAAACGGCCAACGACAAGGCCACAAAAAATAGACAGAGAAACAAAACAAAGGCAGTAAAACCCACTACCACACACACACAGAGCTATGAAAACAGCTTTTTTGAGCAACAAATCAACAGTTTATAAAAATGTTTATAAAACAATATACTTAGCCACGGCCAAAAGCAAGACCCCGTCTGAGAGTAACAAACGGCAAACGAGATCTGGGGAATAGACCTGTTGCATGATGGGATACCTCAGCCACGACCCAATTGAAGACTTCAAGCTAGAGTATGGCCGAGTCGGAGCAGAGGTTCGGCTCCGAACCCACGGGTAAGAATGAAGGTGAAATTAGACTACATAACATTGATTGTTGGGTCACTTCAACGGCATGGACTGAATAAAAAGGTGGGTTAAAACCAAGCACTTAAATTTTAGGCTGCAGTTAAAAGGGATAAAGTTAGCAGCAGGAAGGAAATCTTATTGGTACTTCCAAAATGCTGTTAGAAAACTTTCAAACTGCTGTTAGAAAACTCAGTGAGGGTTTAGTAGTACTGCCAGCACGGTGGTATACAGGGTTAAAGCCCTGACTATGGTGTAAGCATCCGGAGTTTGACTCCTGACTTGGGAGCCAGCAAGAACTAGCTGCAGTGGGTGGGAATCAGAAACCTCACCTTCCTCTTCCATTCTAGAGGAAGGAGGCAGATGTTGCTTACCACACGGGTGAGACCTAGATACTAGCTATTCACCTATTTAAGTTCTGAGCTGGATGAGCTCACCATACCAGACTGCATTCATACTAAGACGCCAAGGAGAAAAGTACAGTTTTGTACCTACCATAAATGTAGATGTTCGAGTGCTGATACAGCTGCAGTCATTACAGATGGGTTCTCCTGCCGTCAGGCGGGTCCTCGGTTGGCCGAATTCCAAAGTCTAGGTCCGGCGTCGGTTGTTGTTGCTTTCTTTCCTGACGTCAGTGCGACAGGGGTATATAAGACACAGCCGACGCCATTTTCTTCAGTCTTTCTTGCCCCAGATGTCAGGTGCCCCCAGAAGGAAGGCAATATATATATATATATATATATATATATATATATATATATATATATATATATAATCATGCAATGCAATATAATAAAAAATCAGTAGTTACAAGCAAATACACCATAGAAGGATAACCCAATCAGGTTGCAAGATGAGGAGTTAGCCACTAGGTCTGTACCCAGAGGGGAAGGAGGGAGGGAAACCTGAACTGCAGCTGTATTAGCACTCGAACATCTACATTTATGGTAGGTACAAAACTGTACTATGTTCATCGTGCATACAGCTGCAGTCATTACAGATGGGTAGAATCCCAAAGCTACGCACAGGGTGGTAGGCACTAGGTGGAACTGGGAGGAGCCAAAATGCCCTGCAACACAGCAGTGGCAAAGCCTGCTCTAGTTTTGGAGTATAAAGGTAGGTGGTAGTGTTTAGTGAAGGTATGCACAGAACTCCAAGTGGCTGCCTCCAAAATATCTTTGGTAGGGACTCCTCTGAGGAAGGCTGCAGAGGTAGCTGTGGCCCTTGTGGAGTGGGATCCGATGCCTGCAGGTACAGCTTTACCATGAAAGGAGTAACAAAACCGTATGCAGTGGCCTATCCATGTTGAAATTGTCTGTTTGGAAATTGGCTTCCCTTGAGCTCTTACAGCATAGGACACAAAGAGTTGTTCTGATTTCCTGAAAGGCTTTGTTCTGTCCAAATAGTAATGTAGCTGTCTATGGATGTCCAAGGAATGTAGCAGCCTTTCCCCTTTGTTTTGAGGATTGGGGTAAAAGGTAGGTAAGTGTATGGCCTGATTTAAAGCTACCCTGGATACTACCTTAGGCATAAATGACGGGTTGGTTCGTAGGGAAACCCTGTCCTGATGGAAGATGAGAAAGGGCTGCACAGCCATGAGGGCTTGTAGTTCCGAGACCCTATGAGCTGAGGTAATAGCCAGAAGGAAAGCTGTTTTCCAGGACAAATACTGCAAACCTGTTGAGGCAGCTGGTTCAAAGGAAGGCAATGTTAATTTTTCTAGAATGTAATTAAGATCCCAGGCTGGTATTGGTGGTTTCCTTGGAGGTCTTATATTCTTAGTCCCTCTGAGGAACTGCCTTAAGAGTGGGTGAGAGAATAAGGGTGGATCAGTGTTGTGTTCTGCAGAAATGGCTGAGGCATGGATTTTGATGGAGGAAAATGAAAGTCCACTGTTCAACAGCTCAGCTAGATACTGTAATATCTGAGGCAAATTCAGTTTTCTAGGATCCTGGCCCTTTTTCTCATTCCAAGCGCAAAAACCGTTTCCATTTTGCGGAGTAAGCTTTTCTAGTAGATGACCTTCTGGCCTCCAAAATGACATCCTGCACCTCCTTGGAGAGTAGGGTCTGTTGTGGTGTTAAGGAATTTTCCATGCAGCCAGATTGAGTGTTTTCAGCTGACTGTGAAGAGATTTGTAGCTGTGCTGAGTCAGGAGAAGAGGCATTAGAGGTAGGGTCCAGGGAGGAGAATGTGTTAGGCTCCTCAGGAGTGGGTACCAGTGTTGTCTTGGCCAGTCTGGAGCAATCAGTATCATCTTTGGTCTGTCTGCTCTTGCTTTCAAGAGCACCTTGGGCAGTAGAGGCAAAGGTGGGAAGGCGTAAACTGTCCGTGCTGCCCAACTGAAAGAAAGGGCGTCCACTCTCCAGGCCTTTGGATGAAATGTCCTTGAGCAGAATTTTGTCAATTGATGATTCTTGTGGGAGGCAAAGAGATCTATGTCTGGTCTTCCCCACGCTTGGATTATCTTTGTAAACACTTGAGGATGCAACTTCCATTCGTATGGTCTGTCATATTTCTGCTTAGATTGTCTGCCAGCATGTTTTCCAAACCTGGCAGGTACTGTGCTTGAAGCTCGATTTGCCATTCCAGAGCCATGTTCCAAAGTGACATGGCCAGCCTGCACAGGGGTATGAATGTGTTCCTCCTTGTTTGTTTATGTACCACATTACTGTGGTGTTGTCTGTTCTTATCAATAATTGCCCTGGATGCAGGAGGTCCTTGAAAGCTGTAATTGCATTTATCACTGCTAGCATTTCCTTTTGATTGATGTGAAGGTGCTTTTCCTTTTGGGACCATTTGCCCTGAATGCACCTGTCTGTCATGTGTGCCCTCTCAGGCGTAGTCTGAGGCATCTGTTGTGATGACTTGATTTGCTTGAGGCTTGCAGAATGGTAGACCTGTGTTTGTTTGGCATGCTTGGGCCCACCATAGAAATTCCTTTTGCAAACATGGAATTAGTGGTATTATTGTTTCCAAACTGTGGCTGTGTTGAGACCATAGGTTTTTTAGGTACCATTGAAGTTTCCTCATATGCAACTTTGCACATGGGATTAGAAGAATGCAAGATGCCATGAAGCCCAGAGCCTGCAGGATTTTCCTTGCAGTTAGCCTGGTACAATTTGCTAGCATCTTGAAGTACTGAGTTAGTTACCCCTGTTTTTCTGGTGTAAGATAGGCCATCTGGGTGTTTGTGTCCAAGTTGGCACCCAGGAAAATTATTTTCTGAGATGGTGTTAGCCTGGATTTCTCTTTGTTGACTGTGTATCCCAGAGAATTCAATAACCGTGTTACATAAGCCAGATGTTCCAGAAGTATGTGTTTGCTGTCCGCTTGGATCAGGCAATCGTCCAAATAAGGGTAAATTTGTATCCCTTGAAGTCTGCAGTAGGCAATTACTGATGCCAGGCATTTCGTGAATACTCTGGGCGCAGTAGATAAGCCAAAGGGCAATGCAGAGAATTGATAGTGGATTGAACCTGCAAGAAATCTGAGGTATCTTCTGCAGCTTTGCCTGATTGGGACATGCAGGTATGCCTCCTTGAGGTCCAATGTTACCAGCCAAGACTCCTTGCCCAGCATGGGAAAAGCTGCTGTAAGGTGAGCATCTTGAATTTTGGTACGAGTAGAAATGCGTTTAGGATGGATAAGTCCAAAATGGGTCTCCAATCGGTTCCCTTCCTTGATACCAGGAATAGTCTGGAATAAAAACCTTGACCTTGTTCGTGAGTAGGTACCTCTTGAATAGCTTTCATGTCCATGAGCTTTGAAATTTGTATTTGAGCCTCTGCCCTTTGATTGTGTGGCAGGTTCGGCATGCCTCTCATTTTTGGAAGAGTGTGAAAATGAAATCTGTAGCCTCTGTTAATAATGTCCAGGATCCATTTGTCTTTTGTGACAATATGCCAATTTTTTGAAAATAATGCCAGCTTTCCTCCCAAGGGTGCTGCCACCTGAGCCTTGCTTGGCATGCAAAGGGGAAGTCATTGGGTTTGTTTCCTGTATTGTTGTGCACTGTCTTCGCCACCTCTTGGTGCTGGAGATTGCCATTGTCTGCCTCTATATGATCCTTGAGATTGTCCTCTGCCCCTTGTGCGCCTGTATCTACCTCTTTGGGGCTTGTCCGTGGCTGGAAAGGACCAGTTTTTTTAAGGCCAATTTCTGCTAAAACGTGGTGGTTGTACCTGTAGAAAAGCTTTGACAGTTTGCATAGATTTAGCTTTTTCTTCCATTTTCCGTAGTATCTCCTCAGCATTAGAACCAAATAATACATCCTTTTGTAAAGGAGCATCTAGTAGTTTAGCTTTAACATGATCAGGCAAGGTTTGTTCCCTAAGCCAGGCATGTCTACGAATGACTGATCCTGTAACAGCAGCTCTACTTGAGGCCTCTAGAGCATCATAGCCACATTGTAAGGTGTGTTTACCCACTTGTTCTGCACTATGCATCATATATCCTGCAACTCCTTCAAATCTGGTTGTTCAAGTTGTGACATTTTATTCCTTAATTGTGATAACAGAAACTACTGATATTTAAGCATATGGAACTGACAATTTAAGGCCCTCATGGCTAGGATGGCCGAGGTATATACCTTTTTTTCCCCACCTTTCTAAGAATCTAGACTCTCTCTCGGAAGGTAATAGATTCTTAGCAGTAGAGGCCTTCATTCCCTTGGGGCCTTGAGAAATGGTTTCAGGGTCAGCATTATGGCTTTTGTAAAGAAATTGGTGTGAGTTAGGAACTCTGTAGCACCTATCAGGCTTGACTGGGGCAGGAGGCAGGGAATCCGGATTAAGGCAAGCCTCCGAGTAAACATCATCAAGTATGTCCAAGACAGGAGGTATCGCCAGAGGTCTGTGCTGAGGTAGCAAAAGAAATTCCCTAAGCCTTTTCTTGGAATCTGAAAAATCTTGGCCTTCCCAATGGAAGTGTTCCCTCAAGGTATACAAGGTTTCCCCGAAAGACAAATCCTCTGGGGGGGGGATACAGAAGGAATGGACTGCTCTGCATCAGAATCTTCAAAAGGGGAGTACGAGTGTTCCTCTTCATCAGAATGTTCTGAAATAATGGAGCCCTGGTCAGAAGAGGGAGAATAGTACAGTTTTGTACCTACCATAAATGTAGATGTTCGAGGATCCACATTGCTGCAGTCCTAACTATTGGGTAGTCCGCTGTCCAGTCGGCCCGAATACCAAAGTATATGGCTGACGTCGGTCAGGGCGCATTAGACTGACGTCAGTACGTCAGGGTACTAATGCGCATGACCGACGTCATATCCTCAGTCTTTTCTTGCCCCAGATGTCAGAAGACCCTAAAAAGACAAGGCCCAATATACCTGCACCAAAAATATGTACAATATATACAAAACTATCAGCATATAACCTCACCTACACAACCACCCCTAAACACAGAGGGAAGGAGGGAGGGTAAATTGGACTGCAGCAATGTGGATCCTCGAACATCTACATTTATGGTAGGTACAAAACTGTACTATGTTCTTCATTCCACATTGCTGCAGTCCTAACTATTGGGTAGAATCCCAAAGCAGAGGTAAGGGAGGCTGGCAAATCATAAAGAAGCAGGAGCTGACAACATGCCTTGCAAAATAGCTGTGGCAAAACCAGCCCTAGACTTAGAGTAGAGAGGAAGGTGATAATGCTTAGAGAAAGTATGCACTGAACTCCAAGTAGCTGCCTCCAAAATATCCTTAGTTGCCACCCCTTAGAAATGCTGTTGAAGTGGCAGTAGCCCTAGTGGAATGAGGCCTAATCCCAGCTGGAATCTCCTTGCCATGATGGGAATAACAAAATGCAATGCAAAACCCAATCCACCTAGAAATAGTTTGTTTTGACACAGGCTTGCCCTGAACTCAAAGCAAAAGAAACAAACAACTGCTGAGACTGCCTAAAATCCTTAGTCCTGCTTAAATAATAACGCAATTGCCTGTGTACATCTAAAGTGTGCAAAATCTTTTCCCCTTTATTTTGGGGATCTGCATAAAAGTAGGCAAATGAATAGTTTGGTTTAAAGCCACACTAGAAACCACTTTAGGCATAAAGGAAGGATTAGTACGTAATGATACCCTATCCTTATGGAAAATCAAAAGGGCTCTACTGCCATAAGGGCCTGCAACTCAGATACCCTTCTTGCAGAAGTAATAGCCAACAGAAAAGCAGTCTTCCATGACAAGTATTTCAATTCAGCAGTAGCCGCAGGCTCAAAAGGTTGTAGAGTAAGTTTTTCCAACACAAAATTGAGATCCCAAGCAGGAGTAGGAGCTCTCGTGGGGTCTTATATTCTTTGCCCCTCTAAGAAACTGCTTGAACAAAGGATGCGAAAACAATGGTGGGTCACAATCATAGTGAGCTGAAATTGCTGCAGCATGAATCTTAATGGAAGAGAAGGACAAACCTTTGTCCAATAACTCAGTAAGATATTGAAGAGCCACACTCAAATTAGGCTCAGAAATCTCCAAATTCTTTGCTGTACTCCAAAATAAAAATCTCTTCCATTTTTCTGCGTACACTTTCCTTGTACTAGGTCTTCTAGCTTCCATAATCACATTTAAAACTTGTTGAGGAAGTTGAGACCTGCTGTGTTTCAACACAGAATATGCCAGGCAGTTAGATGAAGAGAGTGAAGCTTGACATTGAGCAGATGACCGTCCTTCTGAGATAACAGATGTGGAATCAAAGGTAAGGGCCATGGAGGCTTCCTTACCAGACTCCTTAGTAGTGGGTACCAGTGTTGCGAGGCCAATCTGGAGCTATTAAAATCATCCTTGGCTTGTCTTGTCTGACCTTTAAGAGCACCTTTGGAAGAAGAGGCAGAGGTGGAAAGGCATATACATGAAGATTTTTCCAACTGAAAGAAAGAGCATCCACTTTCCAAGCTGTGTGATGAAACCCCTTTGTGCAAAACTGTGGCAGCTGGTGGTTTAGTGGAGAAGCGAACAGATCTATGTCTGGAGTTCCCCATGACACTGTCAATTTCTGAAATACATGAAGATCCAGTTTCCACTCGTGGGGATCCATGATTTGTCTGCTTAACACATCTGCTAAGGAGTTCTGTGCTCCCGGCAGAAACCTTGCCTGAAGAGTTAGTTGCAAGCTGAGCGCAGTCTCCCATAAAATCATTGCTTGCCTGCATAGAGGATAAGAATGTGTTCCCCCTTGTTTGTTGATGTACCACATGACAGTTGTGTTGTCTGTTAGAATCAACACCTGCCCTGGAAGAAGTAACTCCTTGAAAGCCATTAATGCAAACTGGACTGCTAACATCTCCTTCATGTTGATATGTAGATGCTGTAGTCTGGCAGGCCACTTGTCTTGTATCCTGGCAGTGCTGTGTCCATACATTTTTGAGATACCATTGCAGCTTCCTCATATGCAGTTTGGCATTGGGAAGCACCAGAATACAAGATGCCATGAACCCTAATGCTTGAAGGACTGTCCTTGCAGTCAGCACGGACTGATGAGATAGTTGATGGAAGTAAAGGGATAGACTCTTTTGTTTGTCCGGGGTTAAAAAGGCCATCTGGGCTGCTGTATTCAGTCTCACACCCAGAAAGCACATGTCTTGAGAGGGTACTAGACTGGACTTTATTTCGTTCACAGAATACCCTAGGCATCTTAGCACTGCTATCACATATTCCAGATGCTGTAGAAGGTCTTTCTTTTCTTGAGCCAGAATCAGGCAGTCGTCCAAGTAAGGATAGATTTGAATTCCTTGTAGCCTGAAGTAAGCTATCACTGGAGCCAGAACCTTTGTGAATACTCTGGGCAGTAGATAAGCCAAAGGGCAATGCAGAGAACTGATAATGAGAATTTCCAGCTCGAAACGCAGATACTTCCTGCAACTTAGTCTTATAGGCACATGAAGGTAAGCTTCCTTGAGATCTAAAGTTACCATCCAGTGATCTTTGCCCAGCAGAGGTAAAAGCTGTTGTAACGTCAACATCTTGAACTTGGGAATGTCCAGATAAGTGTTGAGGATAGATAAATCCAAAATTGGTCTCCACGTGTTCCCCTTCTTTGGTACTAGGAACAGGCGAGAATAAAATCCTAGGCCCCTTTCTGATACAGGGACTGGCTGAATGGCCCCTATGTGGAGTAACAGAGAAATTTGCTTGTGAGCCTCTTTCCTTTGTGGAGGAGGAACGTCTGGCATGCCTTTGAAAGGGGGCAATGTATGGAAATAAAACCTGTAACCGTGGTGAATGATATCCAACACCCATTTGTCTTGAGTAATTAAATCCCAATTTTCTTTGAAAAGAGACAGTCTTCCTCCCAAAGGAGCTGCCAGACGAGAATCTACTGGCAGCAGAAAAGGCAGGTCATTGGGTCTGTTTACGAAAGGACTGACCCCTGCCCTCACCAGAAGTCGGAGCAGGAGAACTCCCTGTTCTAGGCCTAAAAGAACCTTGAGCTCTGCCCCTACCACGTCTAGACCTACCCCTAGACTGGGAATCATAAGCAGGATATGTCCATCCCTTAGTAGGCCAATTTCTACTAAACTTTGGAGGCTGCACCTGCAAAAAATCTTTAACAGTTTGCATAGACTTAGCTTTGTCCTCCATTTTCTTTAAAACTGCTTCCACAGGTGAACCAAACAACACATCAGACTGTAAAGGAGCATCCAAAATCCTTGTCTTAACATGCTCAGCTAAATTCTGATCCCTCAACCAGGCATGCCTGCGAAGAACAGAACTAGTGGCAGCCACCCTCGAGGAGGCCTGTACAGCATCAAAACCACATTGCAAAGAATGCTTACCCACTTGTTCAGACACATGAACTAAATCCAGCAACTCTTTACACTCAATACCTTCCGCCAAAGCATCCACCTTAGATTTCAATTGTGAAAGGAGATAATTTTGATATTTTAGCATGTGAAACTGACAATTCAACGCCTCATGGCTAAAGTGGAAGAAGTATACACTTTCTTACCCCATCTATCCAAAGCCCTTGCCTCTTTATCAGTGGGAACAGGGTTTTAACAACAGAGGCCTTAACACCTTTAGGTCCCTGAGAAACAGTTTCGGGTCTGCCCTAGGACTCTTAAAAGATACTTATGAGCTTCAGGCACCCTATAGTACCTATCAGGTTTAACAGGAGCAGGAGGCAAAGAATCAGGGTTCAAGGAAGCCTCTGCAAAACATCTTCCACCACATTTAACACAGGAGGTATAGCTAAGGGCCTATGCTGGGGTAAAACAAGAATTCCCTAAGCCTTTTCCTGGAATCAGAGTAATCTTGGCCTTCCCATTTAAAGTGCTCCCTCATGGAATGCAGAGTCTCTGAAAATGAGAAATCCTCAGGAGGAGAAGCTGTAGGAGTGGAATCATCCACATCAGAATCAGAATAAGGAGGATACTCCTGCAAATCTTCCAGAAGACTCAGAAGCCTCTGAACACTGTTCAAAACTCTCAAACTCAGGTTCCACCCTAGGCCTCTTATCAGGAGGGGCATAGAACCTCTAATCAGAGTAATCAAATCTTCTGCCATTTTAAGCATATGTTTCTTAGGCACAAAACCTGAAGTGCTAGGAGAAGCCCCACTGAAGCCAAACTTGGCCTACCTCTCAAAGAAGGTTTGGAAACAGAAGGAGAGGCTCTAACTACCTTGGGAAGAGAGGGAAGAACAGTTACCTGAGAAGCCCCCTCAGCCTGGCCTACCTCCTGAGAAGGCACATCCTGTAACAGTAAAGTCTCTGCCTGAGACTCCAAGGAAACTCCTGGCAAAACCTCTGGCTCCACTGAGCCTTCTAAAGAACCGGCGTCCGGGACTGCGGTTCATCAACCCTAGGCTTCGCTGTTTTGTCCTTGCGCTTTTTGAAGCGGGCGTCGGAGCATCCGACTGCATTTTATAATTACAATGCTTCCCAAACACTAACCTGGCACAGTCTAACCTTCTCTTAATAGTGCGTTTGTTAAATCTAGCACAAGAGCGGCATCCAACAACGCCATGCTCAGGCCCTAAACAAGGTATACACAAGGTATGGTAATCCCTATGAGGTATCTGTTTCCCACAAGAAATACAGTTATTCACTTTTTCTGACATCCGGTTAAATACTGAGGCAAGAAAAAACCAAAATGTTCCCCAACGGGGTACTTAGCCAACTTTGATTCGGTCTGAAACTCCGACTTCAGAAAATTTCAGAACGCCAACCTGCACTCGCAAAACTGCTTCTGCATCGGACCATGCGGCAAAAAAGACTGAGGATATGACGTCGGTCATGCGCATTAGTACCCTGACGTACTGACGTCAGTCTAATGCGCCCTGACCGACGTCAGCCATATACTTTGGTATTCGGGCCGACTGGACAGCGGACTACCCAATAGTTAGGACTGCAGCAATGTGGAATGAAGAACATCTTCCTCCACTCTGGGTCTCTTGTCCGGAGGGGGTTGGGAACCCCTGATAAGAGTAATTAAATCCTCAGCCATTTTGAGCATCTGCTTTTTAGGCATGGGGCCTGGAGATGGGCCCTGTGCAACAGGCCTCTTGGAATGCATGGCTGATTTAGACTTAGTAAAGGCCTTTATGGAAAAGGAAGAAGAAGGTCTGAAGACACCATGGGTGGAAGTGGACCTGTCCACATTAAGAGGCTCAACACTCACAGTGGCTTCAGTAGCTGTAGTCAGGGTATGGGCCAAGGAACCTGCGGTCTCGGTTACAGAAGACACCGCCAGAGAAGTGTCGTCGGTAGTCAGGGGCTGCGTAGGCACCTAGCTGAGAACCGGACCACGTGTAGCCGGTTTTGGCGTGGTGTCGGTGGAGACCGCGGACCTGGCGTGTCGGTCTTTGTCCTTGCGTTTTTTGGACAAAACAGTAGTCGGAGTCTCCGACGACATTTTATAATTAAAAGCTTTACCAAAAAAGTGCTGGGCGAACTCCGCCAGACGCTTAATAGTGCGTTTATTGAAAGTAGTACAAAAGCGACAGCCCAAGATGTCGTGGTCTGGGCCTAAACAAGGTATACAGAGGGAATGGAAATCCTTATGCGGTATTTGCTTCCCACAAGAAATACAATTGCTAACTTTGTCCGACATCGGTCTGAGGCAAGAAAAGTTTCTAACGGGGTACTTAGCTTTAAAGAAGACTTCGGTTTCCAAATTTTCGTAATTTCAGGAGCTGGCCGACCGGCACTTGCGAACTGCTTCTGCTTCAGGCACCGCGCGGCAAAAAAGACTGAAGAAAATGGCGTCAGCTGTGTCTTATATACCCCTGTCGCACTGACGTCAGGAAAGAAAGCAACAACAACCGACGCCGGACCTAGACTTTGGAATTCGGCCGACCGAGGACCCGCCAGACGGCAGGAGAACCCATCTGTAATGACTGCAGCTGTATGCACGATGAACATCTAGAATGTGGAAGAACGCTTCCCCCTTGGGATACAGCAAATGCTAGCTTAGATGCATTGCTAATGGAGGAGGGAGGTGCCCCCAAAGGAACTATGTAAGCCACACCTCAGAACTAGCAAGCTAGCCTGCTCTCTGCCTCCTGATTCTAGCTCTGAGCAGAAGGCTGATGTGGTGCATCAGGCAAAAATGAATGGGTCACAGGGCTCCAGAACAAATGGTCCCAGATGGCCAAAGGCCGAAACAGCATTGGGTAAGATCTTATGGACAGCAAAAAAGGAAAAAAAAAGAAAAATTGAAGAAGCTTATACAGAAGATAATTAAATACCAAAAAGCCTGAGTAATTTCTAGAGAAGTTATGCAATCTGTTGCAGCACAGCAAATAACGAAGGTGATGAGGGAAAAACAAAGTACTGATGTAGGTTTCAGCTCTCATTACAGCAAAATAAACAGTGACTGTAATTCTGATACAATGAACTGTAAACCAAATATAGCTGATGACTATATACAGAGTACTGCTTAAGTACTTCTTAAAACATTCTCAGGGCCGGTGTTAGCATTTTGGGGGCCCCCAGCAAATGTCAAGTTGGGGGCCCTCTAGGCACTTCTAGTCTAAGTATCACCCCTATCCCTACCACCCCTTCTAAGCAACCTTGTAGTTCATGCTGCAAACTTTTAGTAGTAGTACACACAGACTGACCTGTAGCTACAATGCTCTTACAATGCAACAGGCCTATGTACTACACTATGTTGGCCCAACTCATAAAGGCACATTTAGAGTTACTGGCATTTAGTTGCAGCAATGATACACTGCACCAACTGTATGTACAGGTCTGGACTTAGGTGAAATGGCACCCTAGGCCTACAGACACTCACACACACAACCTCTAGTCTTCACCTCTGTTTTATCCCTATCTGTGGCTCCCAAAACTATGCACATTATTTTTTTCTTACATCTCACATTTTGCCATACTTTTTAGCTTTTTCAAGAAGCCATAACTTTCTATATGCTCTGAAGTGCATTTAAAAGTTTTTTTACACTACGTTTTCATCCAATGATAGCTTGAAAAGAAATTATGATTAAAGAAAGAAATTCAGTGTAGCTGTCCTGCTTTCGCTTTCCCTGCATCCTTTCAGCACACTTTTCTTGTCCAAGACAGCACAGTAATAACCATTTAGGAAATAACAAAAATAAACCAGGGCCAAAGAAACCATAGGGATATAGATGTTCTGGGGTACATTTTAGAGCATTTCCCAGCCTTTTACTCCAATAGTGGGCTAAACAAAATTCATGAATAAGAAAAGACTTGTCTTTTTTTTTTTCTCTTTCAAGAAAGACATAAGCTATGCCCAAGGCTTAATGTTCAAAGCTGACAAAATAGTAGCTCACAATAAAATGACAAGACAATTGTGAGGATACACATGTCCTATATAGAAATACTTCCTGCCTTCCTACCCCTTAAAAAAAAAAAAAAAAAAAAAAAGAAAAAAGAAAGATAGTCATTGCCTATGCATCTGTCTGGTGTTAGATTTTGATGAAAGCTAAGGTTCAAATTGCACAATCACGTTATTTCAAGTGACTGCTGACATGCATATACACAGCATGCCTCCTCACTCTTCACCCCTCACCCCTAACCACCAAAGGCAATCACTTGTATACGTGCCTGATGTGTGATTGTGAGGAAAGTGAAAAAAATAATAACAGTAATTTTTGTTGCTTCTAGACAGTACAATGTCCCTGCCTACAGTACAATGTCCCTGCCTACACAAAAGTAAAAGAAACAGTATCTTCAACCCAAACACAAACTATAATGACCTCCTGTACACACATTTAAAGTATGACTCTGAAGAAAATTATAGAAGTAATAACAACACAATCCCCCCCCCCACACACACACATATAACCTACAGTAGCTTTCTGCATACACACACTTGAGCATGGCTGTTTTTAGAATGAGTACGTTTGACAGCAGAGGCCATTATCAGTTTTATCCTAACAAGGTCATATCACAGTCCTGTTCAGTTTAAAGACAGTAATCGAAATGAATACATTTTTTTTTCTCCCCACTCTTCCCCAACCAGCAACAGCTTTTGTGGGGCCCCCACATAGTCAAGGATGATTAAGAAAGCCCCCTGTTTCCATTTATATAACCTGAGGAGTGGGAGGCCACCAGATGCCTAGAAGATCTAAGTGTCTGAATGATCTGTGATGTATTTTATGCCTTACTTTTGAAATATAATTACTTGTTAGCTTCATTTTTTACTGATACCCAGAAGAATGATGTGCGTGTCCTGGCATTAGTGGATGTGTTCACAGATAAAAATCAGATATTTTTTACCCATACGCACGCACGTGCGCACAGACAGACAGACAGACAGACAGACACACACACACACACACACACACACACACACACACACACACACACACACACACACACACACACACACACACAAAGAATAAAAGTTTGTACTTATTTCAGAAAATAGAGCGTCTTCTGCGTAGAGATATGCGTGAATGGGCGTACCTTCGTTGAGGGTTGTGTGTCAGGGCTGGCAACTCGGCACGTAAAAATCAACTGCCAATCATTAGTGGACTGGAGTTCCGCTGTGGCGACCCCTAACCGGGAAAAGCCGAAAAAAAGACACATACATACATCCTTATTTCAGCAAATAGCAATACACTGCACAACACTGGTACTGCCACACTAGATTAATGATTGCGGTTTAGCAGTTGTCAAACAGCAGCGGGGGTAAGTCACTTTTATTTACCTAACTGATGAGCAATGTATACATGTCATTGTCCCTAATTTTACAGACCTTCCAGGATGTTGCTTACAATTTTGCTCTCCCCTCTTAAAGAGTTTGATTTGCCAGAAAATCATTCAGGATTACAGACAGTGAGTAAATCTGGACATCAAAGTTTTATACTTATTGTAGTTCAATACATGCATATCAATGCAAATGGTGTTATTCAATTAACTTTTTAAATGAATTAGAGTAATATCTAAAACATGTCCTGATTTTGAGCCTTTATTCTGCTATTATGTTCGGCATTGTGGTGAATTCTTCAGCAAAGAAGTCGAGAGTAATAGTATCTGGTGTTTTACCATATTTATAAAACTCCCTGAAAGAGAAAATCATCCCTGAAGATTGGAAGCATCAGATCTTCTTAAAATCTAAGGTTTGCACCGAGATCAGTCACTCTGGCTACTGATCTTTCTAGTGTTTACCATCCGCATTTTTATTATCAGCTTTATCCTAGCAGTGTCATATCACAGCCATGTCCAGGTTAAAAAGCATAATCTGGAAATTAATACATTTGTTCTCCTCATTTTTCCCCAAACAGCAACAGCTTTTGTGGGGCTCTCACAGTCACGAGTATAACTTTTACCTAAAAAGCTGGCTATGTTTTTAGTTTTAATGGAATGTCCACCAGCAGGGTTTAATTAAGTCAGAAGCACTACATCAGTGGTAAAATATTTAATGGAACTGTGAACCCTGTAACTTGATAAAACATTGTTACTATAACCAAAGATATCTTTGTATTTTAAAGGAGATAGACATAAAAGTTATTGCCCACCTGGTTTAGTAAGTATACAAGATGGATGTATTAGCTTTTGTTTGTTTGACAGACGTTGCAAAATATCAAGGTAACTGATGTGGTTGGGGGCACCCCAGGAACAGGGGGGGGCCCCCAGTGACCGCAGGGTTTGCTGGTGCCTAAAGCCGGCTATGCATATTCTGATAGTATAAACAGTTAATTGTTTGATACCGAATCTCTTTCAGACACTTTCAAGATGGCTGCACGCTGATTAACAGCTTAATTTCAGCTCTCTGAATGTGAAAACAGAAACTGAGAAATAAAGTCCGGTGAAATTGTCAACTTAGGTAAAATTCAGTTACTGGCTAACAGGTATACGGCCTTGATGCCAGCAAAGGAGATATTTGGAGAACCTGAAAGAAAATCAGCCAGAAAAGGTAGAGAAGGCACTGGCTGGAAAGAATCTTGCAGCAGTTCAGCAAAAACAGTTCAAGTTGCAACTTTGCTAAAAAGATGGCTTCCAGTAATTTAGAGGAAAAATAAAATGTACTCAGTAGCGATTACAATAAATGAAACACTGAAAGAATAGGTCAACTCAAACAAAATACTGGAAAAAATAGCAGAAGCTTTAGTCATGCAAACTGATAAAGATGCAAATAAAATACAGGCTGAAATGAAGAAAAAAGGTCTAGTACAATGCTTCTCAAGAAGAACTTGTTAAAAAAATGGCAGATTTAGAAGACAGAGTACTCGGAGAAAAAACAGAGACTTTTCTGCAGTACCAGCGAAACTGGAAGAAAACAGACTGTAGCCATTTTATGAAACCACAAAATAAGCAACCAGACTGGTGTTTCAAAGCAGGACTTCTTAATTGAGCGAACTTCGACTGTATGCTCCAAACCTAGTCATGAGAATGCAGCCAAGACCTGTATTAACAAAGATGCAATTACACGAGCAGAAAAGAGATGATTCTGCCAAAACTATGGAAGAAGGGAAAAGTATTAAAAACTGGATACAGCAGAGTGTTTGTGGAGAATTATTATTCACTGTACAACAGGCAAAAGAGAAGCAAATGTATTCCACTAATCAGGGAATATAGAGGCAGGTGTGAGATTCAAGCTGCTATATCAAACAGTCTTCAGAATATTTTTTCCTGGGGAACAAATACACTTCTGGATGCACAACAGGCTAAGGGGGAATGAAAAAAAAGTGTATTCAACAAAAAGTGAGCCAACAAACAGAAGGGGAATCTGCTTCTCATTCTACTTATTATAAAGCTCACAGAAAGACTTTGAAACACTGGAAAAGGCAACGGCAAAGGAAAATCCTTGCCAGAGAAGAAAAAGCACAACAGTTGACTAGAAGAATTAGGAGTGCCTTGGACTTGATGGTGTTGGGAGATGGAGACTATCAGGAAAAAGACTGAAATAAGTGAAGGAATGGGAGATTATAAAACATCAATCACACTTGTGAAATATGGCTTTGCAAGAAAAAAAAAAGTGTCCGAGAAAGACTGGACTTTTGCTGACTTTGTTAAACTGGTTTGTGAACTGCAAAGCATATACCCCAAATTATGTCATTAATGTTTAGAACACTAAAAGGTAAAAAACTAAGTAAAATATTTTTTTGTTCTTTGCATTTGAATAAAACACATTTAATGATATAAATGCGTTTATATCACATTATCAAAAGATGAAAATAGCGAATGCTATTTCATCAGCCCCAAAACATCTAAACATGAAAATATCGAACATTCAAAACAGTGAATTTTTTCCGATGAAAAAAAATTTGCTGCTCCGAAACACATACACACAACACAAGCACATCAAACAAACAGCAAACAGCAACCACACAAATTATTAAACGACGACTCTCCAACACTCGCACGGACTCGTGCGAAGCTGGCGCCATTTCCTTAGAGCCCCATATCACCATGTCACCCACTAGCTTCCCTGGATTTGCAACTTAGCACAATAGAACTAGCCTTTTGGCATCTATATCCTACGGAATATCACCCTATTTTAGCTCCTATACTACCCTATTTTAACAACTAGCCACTGCATACTGTAAACGCCACCTCTACAATACCCGCACGGACTCGTACAAAGTTGGCACCTTTCTTTAGAGCCCCATATTCCCTACATAACATACCAGCATCCTAGGTTTGCAACTTAACACATTAAAACTATCATTTTGGGCTAATCGCTACTATTTACTATTGAATACCTCCTTATTTTAGCTCTACTTAAGTGACTCGTGTGTGGTCCTATAAAACGCTAATAAGAAATATACTTTCCTATGACTTACTAAGGGCTGTATACCTTGGCTATTATCCTCCAAGGCATAATTTCAAGGGAAAAGGGTATTACCTCTAGAATTAAGCATGAATAAATCAGTATTCCTGACTGACTCAGACTGCTAACAGAAAACGCTGGCCCTGCTATACCTGCGCTAACACATGGGCTTGGCATTCCATACAGATACTGTATGATCTTAACAGTGTACCCAGAACCAGATTACAGATAATTCACTGATTAAGGATACCTTTATTCTAATTGTTACAGTGTTTTCTGTGACTGCTACATGGTAGTAAGATTAGGGCTGCCTCTTAGGCTGAATTCACCTCGGTACTCACCAAAGGAAGGTTCTAATGAAGAAAGTTTTGAACTAAGGAAGTAAATAGCTGCACTACACACTAGTAACCATTACTTTGAACATTGAATTAAGCCGACTGAACAGAAAGATAGTGTCTACACCTGTATCACTCGCTAGCGACCATCAATTAGGACTTTAGAATTAGCTGCTGTACTGAATGGTAGTGTTTATCACAGCTAACATACTACTATTAGATTTCCTACCTGTAAATTTACCATGGTGCTAAGTGCATTAGTTATTTAGATAACTACACCTCTCGCTCCCAATGCTGACGCTTGTGTTATACAATTTGTAATGCTATACAGTCTGCGCTTAAAGCAGCACATTTTCTAAAAGTATGTTGTACACTGCCTTTGTTTCTACATTGTAATAGTTTTCTCAACAGTGTTTCTTACGGATAATTATCCTTGCTTAAATTGCATATTTTCTTCACTAGTCTGTTTGCTGCCTAGAGTTTTTTTGTAAATATATCAACTGTTTAAATTGTTGTAATAGTTTTTTTAACAGTGTTTCTTAAGGTTAATTATCCTTGCTTAAATTGCATATTTTCTTCAGTAGTCTGTTTGCTGCCTAGAGTTTTTGTAAAGCTACTAATTACTGTACAGCAATGCATTACTTGTAAAGTATTTTCTACACTGCCAATTTGGTATCTGTAATCTGTCCTTTTCCTCTTTGCCTCACCTCTTCACTTTCTCTCTAGCATCCCTGCTTACCGCAGAAAATATCTTCAACCTACTGGAAGCGGTTAAGAAGCAAAATACTTTCTGCCAAGGTCCTACAAAAAGCTTACCCCTTGAAAGAATTATCTCTACAACTTCAAGGAAAACCTTGCCAAAGTATGTCTGTATACACTTGAAATGTGTTTAACTTAAACTCCATTTCCACAAACCCTACCAGGTGGTTAGAACTCTCTGCAACTCATACACTGTAGCAGCCGCCCTTTCCTTTCTCTACCCCTACTTATCTAGTGTTTTCCGCCCTTCCTAAGGCCACGACAAGACCACAGTTCATAGGCTTCCCAGCCTCTGGCTCTGAAAGGTACCTTGCTGTACTTACAAAGGGTGGCCACTAGAGGGCAGTCGATTTCCAGCTACTATTCTCCTGCCTTACTATCAGCTCTAAATCGACCGCCCACAGCTTTCTATTCTTTACTTTTACTTGCTACCCCCACAGCCCCACAACCATATACAGCTTTTTGTATTCTTTGCCTGTATTCTCTCTCTGTGCACACTGGCCTATTTGCCCAACTAGCTACACAGCTGATTGAGTGTAACACTCACCTTTCTTGGCTCTTCCTGCTCCCTTCGCCCTGCGGGCTCACTCCGCCCCCCTACCCTGCCCCCAATTCCCTTCCGCCACCAGTGGTCCTACATTCATTTCCCCCTACTGCTAATCCCTCCCACTCCCCCAACCAATCCTCTTACTCTCCTCCCCCACCCCTCCTCCAATCCACTTGACTTTCACTGCCACTCCCCTACCCAGCAAACATCACTTCACACTCCTCTACTTCTCCTTCATCCAACTAACATGCCCTTCCCTCCTCCTTCATCCAACTAACATGCCCTTCCCTCCTCCTTCAATCCTTATCTCCTTATCATTACCCTTCCTTCTACTACCTCTTTACCATGTAACCTCCTATACTGATTTGTACTTACTCCCTTCCCCTATTCCTCCTCACAACATCCTTACATCCCACTATCACAATATCTCAGCCTCTTTAGTTCCCTCCCAGCCTATCCTTCTCCTAAAAATAAAACTGTTCCCAAACTCTACTAATGACTACAAACTCAAACCTAAACTCTACCAGACTCCTCTACCCAAATCCAAGCATAATAAACTTACTCCCCACCCCTCTTTCCTTAACTTAGCTGGAGAGATCCACCCCAATCCTGGTCCCAACCCCTCTCCAAAATACCTCCCTAGCTCCAACAACAAATCCCCAAATAAAAAAGTACAGTTTTGTACCTACCATAAATGTAGAAGTTCGAAGATCCACATTGCTGCAGTCATAACCTGTGGGTAGTCCGCTGTCCTTGGTCGGCCCGAATACCAAAGTATTAGGCTGGCGTCGGTCATGGGCGCTCAGATCTGACGTCAGTGCGTCCCGGTATTAAAGCGCATGACCGACGTCATATCCTCAGTCTTTTCTTGCCCCAGATGTCAGAAGGCCCAAAAAGAAAGGCCACAGCCTAAAATAGAAAAAACCTCCAAAACCCATGTACAAACAATATCTACAACCTAAACAGACAAACACTCCAAACTACAGAGGGGAAGGAGGGAGGGTAAATTGGACTGCAGCAATGTGGATCTTCGAACATCTACATTTATGGTAGGTACAAAACTGTACTATGTTCTTCATCTCACATTGCTGCAGTCATAACCTGTGGGTAGAATCCCAAAGCAAAAGTAAAGGGAGGTTGGCCAAATCATAAAGCATTGGGGGCTGCTAATAAGCCCTGCAAGACTGCAGTGGCAAACCCAGCCCTAGATTTGGAATAAAGAGGAGATGGTAATGTTTAGAAAAAGTGTGCACTGAACTCCAAGTAGCTGCTTCCAAAATATCTTTGGTAGCTACTACCCACTAGCACGCAGTAGAAGTGGCAGTAGCCCTAGTGGAATGAGGTCTGATTCCAGCCGGAATCTCCTTACCATGATGAGAATAACAAAAGGCAATACAATGACCAATCCACTTAGAAATAGTTTGTTTAGAAATAGGTTTCCCCTGAGAGCTCAAAGCAAAAGAAACAAATAACTGTTGAGACTGTCTGAAACTTTTAGTCCTGCTCAAATAATAACGCAACTGCCTGTGAATATTCAAAGTGTGCAAAATTTTCTCCCCTTTATTTTGGGGATCAGCATAAAAAGTAGGCAAATGAATAGATTGGTTCAGGGCCACATTTGAAACCACTTTAGGCATAAAAGTAGGGTTAGTACGCAGAGATACCCTATCCTTATGAAAAATCAGGAAGGGCTCAACAGCCATGAGAGCCTGTAATTCAGAAACCCTTCTAGCAGACGTAATGGCCAACAAAAAAGCAGTCTTCCAAGACAAAAACTTTAACTCAGACGTAGCTGCAGGTTCAAACGGAGGTAAAGTAAGCTTTTCCAACACAAAATTGAGATCCCAGGAAGGAGTAGGAGCTCTACGTGGGGGTCTTATGTTCTTTGCCCCTCTAAGGAATTGTTTAAACAAAGGATGAGAGAATAATGGTGGGTCACAGTCATAGTGAGCAGAAATGGCTGCAGCATGAACTTTTACAGAGGAGAAAGACAAACCTTTGTCTAATAATTCTGTAAGATATTGAAGAGAAACACTCAAATTAGGCCTGGAAACATCAAAACTCCTTGCTGTGCTCCAAATAAAAAATCTCCTCCATTTATCAGCATAAACTTCCCTTGTACTAGGCCTTCTGGCCTCCAAAATAACATTCAAAACTTGTTGAGGAAGCTTCGACCCTCCAGGTTCTAGAACAGAATATGCCAGGCTGTTAGATGCAGGGACTGAATCCTGACATTGAGGAAATGATTGCCCGCCTGGGACAAAAGGTGTGGAATTGAAGGCAAAGGCCAAGGAGGCTCCTGCTAAACTCCTCAGCAGAGGGTACCAGTGCTGTCGAGGCCAATCTGGAGCTATTAGAATCATGGAGGGCTTGTCTTGTCTGACCTTCAAGAGCACCTTGGGAAGGAGAGGCAGAGGAGGAAAGGCATAGACGTGAAGATTGCTCCAACTGAATGATAGAGCATCCACTTTCCAAGCTGTGGGATGAAACATCTTTGTGCAAAACTGTGGCAACTGGAAATTCAGTGGAGAAGCGACCAGATCTATGTCTGGAGTCCCCCATATCACTGTCAACTGTCGAAATACATGAGGATCCAACTTCCACTCGTGGGGATCCACCATCTGTCTGCTCAAAACATCTGCTAAGGAGTTCTGTGCTCCTGGCAGAAACCTTGCCTGAAGAGTGAGGTGCAAACTGAGAGCAGTCTCCCACAAAATCATAGCTTGCCTGCAAAGAGGGTACGAAAGGGTTCCCCCTTGCTTGTTGATGTACCACATGACAGTTGTGTTGTTTGTTTGAATCAACACTTGTCCCTGGTGAAGTAAATCCTTGAAAGCCATCAATGCAAATTGGACTGCTAACATCTCCTTCAAGTTGATATGTAAATGTTGAAGTCTGGCAGGCCATGTGTCTTGAACCCACTTTCCATTGAGGTGCGCTCCCCAAGCCTTGTCCGAGGCATCTGTCGTTAAGATCTGACTCGCCTCTGGTCGGGTCACAGAGAGTCCCTTGTTTAGGTGACATTCCTGAGCCCACCACAAAAATTCCTTTTGAATGCAAGGTATTATTTGAATGACAGTGTCCAGATCGTGGCAGTGTTGTGTCCATACATTTTTGAGATACCATTGTAGCTTCCTCATATGCAGTTTGGCATTGGGAAGCACCAGAATACAAGATGCCATGAACCCCAAGGCTTGAAGGACTGTCCTTGCAGTCAGCCTGGACCGTAGAGACAATTGCTGGAAGTAAAGTGTAAGGTTTCTTTGCTTGTCCGGGGTCAAAAAAGCCATCTGGGAAGCTGTATTCAGTCTCACACCCAGAAAGCACATTTCCTGAGAGGGTACTAGACTGGACTTTGTTTTGTAATACCCTAGGCACCTTAACACTGCCATAACATACTGTAGATGGTGAAGAAGCTTGTTTTCGTCTTGAGCAAGAATCAGGCAATCGTCCAAATAAGGATAAATTTGTATTCCTCTTAACCTTAAGAAGGCTATCACCGGGGCCAGAACCTTTGTGAACACCCTGGGCGCAGTAGATAAGCCAAAGGGCAATGCAGAGAACTGATAATGTAAAGTCCCAGCCAGCGCAGGAATCTCCTGCAACTGGGTCTGATAGGAACATGAAGATAAGCCTCTTTGAGATCCAGAGTTACCATCCAGTGGTCTTTGCCCAACAGAGGCAGAAGTTGTTGCAACGTCAACATTTTGAATTTTGGAATGTCCAGGTATGTGTTGAGGATAGATAAATCCAAAATTGGTCTCCAAGTGTTTCCTTTCTTTGGTACAAGAAACAGGCGAGAATAAAATCCTAGGCCCACTTCTGACATAGGGACCTGCTGTATAGCCCCCATTTGAAGAAGTAAAGAAATCTGTTTGTGAGCCTCTACTCTTTGCTGAGGAGGAACGTCTGGCATGCCTTTGAAAGGAGGCAATGTGTGGAAATAAAACTTGTAGCCTCGGTTTATAATGTCCAGTACCCATTTGTCCTGGGTGACTAAAAGCGAGTTTTGCTTGAAAAGTGCTAACTTTCCAACCAAAGGAGCTGCCAGACAGGAGGGATCTGGCAGCTGAAGATGCAGGTCATTGGGCCTGTTTACGAAAGGACTGGCCCCTGCCCTCACTTGTAGATGGTGCAGGGGAACTCCACGTTCTAGGCCTGAAAGAACCCTGAGCTCTGCCCCTACCACGTCTAGATCTGCCCCTAGACTGTAAATCAGAAGAAGGGTAAGCCCATCCCTTAGTAGGCCAATTTCTGCTAAACTTAGGGGGCTGCACCTGCAAAAAATCTTTAACAGTCTGCATAGACTTAGCCTTATCTTCCATTTTCTTTAAAACAGACTCCACAGGAGGACCAAACAAAACTTCAGACTGTAAAGGAGCATCCAAAATTCTAGCTTTAACATGCTCTGACAAACTCTGATCCTTAAGCCAGGCGTGCCTGCGAATAACTGATCCAGTGGCAGCCACCCTGGAAGAAGCCTGTAAAGCATCGAAACCACACTGCAAGGAATGCTTACCCACCTGATCAGAGGCATGAACCAACTCCTGTAATTCCTTACACTCTATGCCCTCTGCTAAAGCATCTACCTTAGATTTTAATTGAGTAAGGAGAAAATTCTGGTACTTTAACATATGAACCTGGCAATTCAAAGCCCTCATTGCTAGAGTGGAAGAGGTGTACACTTTTTTACCCCACCTATCCAAAGCTCTAGATTCTTTATCCATAGGAACTGGATTCTTTACAACAGAAGCCCTGACACCCTTAGGTCCCTGACTAATAGTTTCTGGGTCAGCCCTTGGGCTCTTATACAGATATTTATGAGCCTCAGGCACTCTGTAATACCTATCAGGTTTAACTGGCGCAGGAGGCAAAGAGTCTGAATTAAGGGAAGCCTCAGAGAAAACATCCTGAACAACATCCAAAACAGGAGGTATAGCTAAGGGCCGATGTTGAGGCAAAAACAAAAATTCCCTAAGCCTCTTTCGGGAATCCGAGAAATCCTGACCTTCCCATTTAAAATGCTCACTCATAGAATGCAAGGTTTATGAGAAGGAAAAATCCTCTGGAGGAGAAGCAGAAGGACTGGAATCCTCTGCGTCCGAATCTGAATAAGGAGGAAAATCCTGAGTGTCTTCAGCCGAAGACTCTGAGTAATCTGAAGCCTGTTCCAAACTTTCCACTTCTGGCTCCACCCTAGGCCTCTTATCTGGAGGGGGCATAGAACCCCTGATTAAGGAAATTAAATTTTCTGCCATTTTAAGCATGTGTTTTTTAGGCACAGAGCCTGCAGAACTAGGACTGACACCTGAGGAGGGCAAACCAGGCCTGCCCTTAGCAGGTACCTTAGAGACTGAAGGAGAAGGCCTAACCACCTTAGGCAAAGAAGGGAGTACAGCAACCTGAGAGGCCCCTTCAGCCTGACCTGACTCCTGTGAGGCCACATCTTGCAAAATTAATGTCTCCCCCTGAGACTCAGCTGAAACCTCGGCTGGATCTACAGCTTCCAGCGTAGTTTCTAAAGAACCGGCGTCCGGAATGGACGACTCATCCTGCTTGGACCTTAACGACTTATCCTTGCGCTTCTTAGCAGAAGCGGGCCGGAGGATCCGTCGGCATATTGTAATTACACCGCTTCCCAAAGACAAGCCTAGCGCAATCTAACCTACGTTTAATGGTGCGCTTATTAAACCTAGCACAAAAGCGACACCCGACTACGTCGTGCTCAGGCCCCAAACAAGGAATACAAAGAGAGTGGTAATCCCTATGCGGTATTTGTTTCCCACAAGAAATACAATTATTCACTTTTTCTGACATCCGGAATTAACTGAGGCAAGAAAAAACAAAAATATTCCCCAACGGGGTACTTAGCCCAACTTGGTTTCGGTCTGAAACTCGAAATATGAAAATTTCAGAACGCCGAACGGCACTTGCAAACGCTGCTTCTGCTCATGCGGCAAAAAAGACTGAGGATATGACGTCGGTCATGCGCTTTAATACCGGGACGCACTGACGTCAGATCTGAGCGCCCATGACCGACGCCACCCTAATACTTTGGTATTCGGGCCGACCGAGGACAGCGGACTACCCACAGGTTATGACTGCAGCAATGTGAGATGAAGAACATCCTCAAATTCCTCACCATCAACGCCCAAAGCCTACTAAATAAAATAACCCTCTTCCATGCCTGGCTCAACCATAACCAACCAGACATAATATCCGTCTCTGAAACCTGGCTAAAACCTCATAAGTGACTCTGAATTCCTCCCCCCCCGGATTTCACTCTCTGCGATCTGACCGCCCAAATAAAAGAGGTAGTGGTGTAGCTTTAATCTACTCCAACCACTTGTCCATCACTCCATATCCTAACCATATCCCTTCTTTCTCAAATGCTGAACTTGTCATTGGCCTACTAAAACTAAACATCCATAAAAGCATCTGTATCATCTCCCTCTAAATTCCTCCTGGTAACAACACCAATACCCTAGAAGACATTCTTTCCTGGACCTCCTCCAATATTAAGCTAGAAATCTACATCCTAGGAGATGTAAATATTGACTGGGGAAATATCAATAACCCTAATCCCACATCAACCATTAACCTATTCACCTTTACTCAACTTACCAACTCCATAACTAGACCTAATAAAACCAACCCCCCTGGCTCCATACTTGACTGGATCCTAGTATCTCATCCTAACAAAATCATAAAATCAGGAGTCATTCCTGACTCTCTAGGAGACCACCTCCCTGCCTTCACCATTCGAGCTGCTCCCTCTTCCTCACACTCCCATCAATACATTCATACTAGCAACCTAACTAACTTTAACCCTACTATTTTCTCTGATTCCCTTAAGCTAACTAGATCCCCCTAAATATACTACCTCTAGCCAAAGCAGTTGACTACTTTAATTCAACATTCTTAATGGTCCTTAACTCCCTAGCTCAAATAAGAACTAAAAGAATTAAAACTAAAACCTCTCAATGGCTCACCAAAGACACAAAAAACATTATGCTACAAAGGGATAAAACCTGGAAAATCTACCTCCGCTACAAACAACCTGAAACATTACTAAAATATAAACAGTTGAGAAACCTAGCCAAAAAACAAGTCATTAGAGACAAAAAGTCTTACTACGTCAAACTACAACAAAATCATGCCAAAAATCCCAAACAATTCTGGAACTATTAATTCCCTCCTCAAGCCTGGAACAAAAAAACAACCCCTGTCCTGACACCAGCAAATCTGATTCAGAAATTGCCTCACTATTCAATAACTTCTTCACCTCTTCCATAGCTGAGCTTACAAAAACCTTCACCAATAATAACCCTCCTCCCCTCCCTCCCCTTCCCACCCTAATTTTGAACTTAAACCAGTCTCCACCAATCTAATAAAGAAACTCCTTTACAAGCTAACGCCTTGCTCCAATGCCCCTGACAGCATTCCATCCTCCTTCTTAAACATAGCTTCAGATGCTACTGCTCTGCCTATCAGCATCCTGATCAATAGATCTCTACTTGAATCTTACGTTCCCAAACTATGGCGAACTGCATATATTCTTCCACTCCACAAGGGTGGCAAAAATTATAATGTCTCCAACTTCCACCCCATAGCCATCCTCTCCCCTATCTCTAAAATTCTTGAAAAATGCATCCACCTACAGCTCTTACCATTCCTTACCAAATAACAGCTACTCTCCCCTACCCAACACGGCTTCCGCCCAGCACACAGTGTTAACTCCGCCCTTCTCTCCTTCTTACATACTGTCAATTCAGTCCGTGACTCTGGTAATTTGGTATCTTCCATCCTGCTGGACCTATCCAAAGCTTTTGATACCATCTCCCATACCCACCTTCTAAACCATTTCTCTAATCTTAACCTTTCCCAAAAAACCTTTTCTTGGTTCTCCAGCTATCTTTCAAACAGGTCCCAAGCAGTGAAATGGGGCCAAGCCACATCCTCTTTCCTTCCTACTCCCACTGGAGTACCCCAAGGTTCCATACTAGGCCCTTTGTTATTCAATATCTTTATTAACGACTTCCATAAATTCATTCCTAACACCAAAATTGTACAACACGCCGACGATTCCACTTTGATCT
>NC_056751.1:18265753-18333253 GCF_019279795.1 Protopterus annectens
CAAGTTAACTGAACCTACAAAGGAATATCTAAAGGTGGTACTGCTCAATGCTAGAAGTTTTAACAAGAAACTCCACTCCCTGCATGCCTTCTTCTCCCTGGTGAGTATAGACATCTGTGTAGGAAGACATGGAGAGTACCCCTGCAGTGCAAAGTTATAATGCCTTTTACACCTTTACAGCAGCTACTGCACAGTAGGGAAATAAAGGTGGAGGAGTCTCTGTCTATATTAAAAACAACTTCAAATCCAGACTAGTTAAAGTGTATGCATTTAATAAGAAGTTATGTACTCACCATAACGTTCCATCTGAGTAGGTGGCTTCATTTGTCTGCAACCTGTGGGTCTTGGATCAGATATCGGATCCGAGCCGGCAACTATTCATACAGCTATGGATCCGAGCTCCTAGCTCCTCCCCTCACCCATAACCCCTTGCCAACCCCAAATAACCTCAGATCAAGTTTGCCCTCCTATATACCTGAAAAGGTATTCCAACAGGAAAAGGCAGGAAAAATACCAACATCTAACTCTTCTGAAGGCCAGGGGGAAGGAGGGGGGGATGGTTGCAGACAAATGAAGCCACCTACTCAGATGGAACGTTATGGTGAGTACATAACTTCTTAATCTGGAGTAGGGACTTCATTTGTCTGCAACCGAGTCCCCAGCTACATGAATCTTGGGCGGCCATCATGGAAGGATGTTCCGGAGCACTGCGGAGCCAAAGGATGCTCTCCCTCTGGAGATGACGTCCAGTTTGTAGTGGTTAATAAAGGTATGAGATGAGGCCCAAGTGGCTGCCGAGCAAATATCATCCAAGGGGACTCTAGATCTGAATGCAGTAGAAGTAGATATGGAGCGAGTGGAATGTGCATGAACCCTTTGAGGTGCGGGCCTCCCAGAAGTCTCATAAGCTAGAAGGATACACTGGGAAATCCAGTGTGATAAGGTGACCTTCGAAACGGCTTTATCTAAATTGAATTTGGCAAAGGAAATGAACAGCTGATCAGATTGTCTGTGACCAGCAGTCCTATGAATATAGAAACGCAGCTGTCTGTGCACATCTAATGAATGCAGCTTGTATTCTTCTTTATTTTGATAATGAGGGAAGAAAACAGGTAGATTAATGGACTGATTGATATTGGTTTCTGAGGCCACCTTAGGTAGAAAGGACGGATTGGTCCTGAGGTACACTCTATCCTGATGAAAAAACAAGTACGGGGGTTTTACGGAAAGAGCTTGAAGTTCCGAAACTCTTTTCGCAGAAGTGATGGCTACCAGGAATGCTGTTTTGCAAGACAGGTATTTAAGATCAACCGAGGCAGCTGGTTCAAAGGGAGACGCAGTCATAGGTTCATAGGTTTATACTACGCTATCTGCCCTAAGGCATTTATAAGCCTAGCCCAAAGCTTTGTGGCTTATGCCACCCCTTATATGAAAAAATACTGTGCCCATTAGTTTGTTGTGCCTCTGTCCAGCAGTGACACAGAGATGATTCCCGGGGTAAACCTACGATCTCCCATCCACAGGTCAAGATTTCTCTTGAACAGAGCCAGCGAGGTGCTCTGCCTCACATGGACCGGGATTTTATTCCACAGCATAGGGAGTCTCTGAGTGATAAATCTATCCCTCCAGCACGTCCTATTTATATCCGTGCTAAGGTTTAAGTCGCTTGCTCTAGTGGTTTTGGTGGATTTGGATTTTTTGAGGTGGAGCATGTCCATTAATTCCGGGTTGGACATGGCCTTGTATGTCAGGCACATGTCACCTCTGAGCAGACAGTATGCGACTGAATAGAGCTGGAGTTTCTTCAATCTGGCAGCATATGACAGATTTTGGAGTCCCTTTATCCTTTTGGTGAGGAACTTTTGGGGTCTCTCCAATTGCTGCAGATGTCGGATGAGATACATCCCGAATGGGGCATTGTACTTGATCACTGGTCTGATAAGTGAAGAGTACAGGGGAACAATGACCTCACTAGATCTGGATGTGAATCCCTTCATGATCAGGTGGGCAATGTAGAAGGTCTTTCTAACCACTTTAGCAACGTGAGTGTCAAAAGAAAGGCCACTGTCAACCTGGGTTCCCAGGTCCCTGATAACCTCTTCTGTGCTTAGTAGATTGCTGCCTATATGGTAGCTTGGGGTTACCTTGTTTTTCCCGAAGGGTATGACTATACATTTTTTGGCGTTTAACTTCAGGCCATGGCTCTGGCACCAGCTATCTGTTTCCGTGAGTCCCTTCTGAAGGATATCCGTGTCCGATGCACTTTCCACTATGGTGCCCAGTTTGCAGTCGTCTGCAAACTTTGTCAGCCAAAGTCCTTCCATGTTGGCCTGTACTTCTGAGAAGTAGATGCCGAACAATAGGGGGCCAAGGACCGAGCCCTGTGGGACACCACTTGTGACCGGCTTGGAGTCTGACATAGCGCCAGCAACTCTAACCCTGTGGGTTCTGTCCTTAAGCCAGTTTGCAACCCATCTTGTGACATATGGGTTTACATTTAAGCTGGTAAGCTTTTCTACAATACCCGAGTGGGGTGTTGTGTCGAAAGCCTTTGCAAGGTCAAGGTAGGCTGCATGGACTGCCTTTCCCTCATCAATGGCCTTGGTGACTGTTTCGAAGAAGTCGACCAAGTTCAAAAGGCATGATCTGCCCTTGACTAAGCCAAACTGGGTCGGGTCCAATGTCTGCAAGTCCCCTATATCTTTGTTTATGAGCTCCATTATGATCCTCTCCATAGCTTTGCAGACTAGACTTGTTAAGCTTATGGCGCGGTAATTACCAGGGTCCGTAGAGGCACCGCCTTTGTGGAGTGGGACCACAGTTGCCGTACGCCACTCCTTGGGCACGTATCCTGTGGTAAGGCTGAGATTAAACAGCTGCCTTATGTGCGGGTTTAATCCCTCATTTAGCTCGTGTAGCACACAGCCGGGGACACCATCCGGTCCCATTGATGCTGTGTTTTTAGCTTTAGAGAGAGCAGCTTTCACCTGCGCATTTGAGATGTCTGGGAGGCTACACTCGCTGGGATAGTTCTCTCTCCTTTAGGGGAGAGGGGTGAAGTTTGCACTGAACCAGTTTGCCAGTATGTTGGCAATGTCTGTGGGTTCAGTGATTTTTGTATCATTTTGGACTAATTCTGAGCATATCTGGGAGTTTCCACCCAGGTTCCTAACATAGCTGAAAAAGGCCTTATGATTGTCCTTTGAATCCATGGCAATTTTTCTCTCAAAATTGGCCTTAGTTGATTTTATGAGTGCTCGTATTTTTTTACTAATAATGATCAGGGGCGACTTCCCTTTTATGGATTTTGTTCTATCATGTAATAGCTTTTTCCTCTTATTGTAAAGTTTGTTAATGGCTGGGGTCCACCAGACTGGACGTTTGCCCTTTGTGGAAAGAGTCTTGGTTTTATTTGGGATTGCTTGATCCATGCAGTCCTGGAGGTGTTCATAGAAGGCATTTGTAAGGGCTTCCAGCTTGGGTTGTGGTTTCCACTGGCTCAGGGGCCTTGAAGGATACCACACCAGTCTTGAGTAGTGTGAAGTTTGCTTTAGAGAAGTTCTTCACTGTGGTCTTTTTTGTTTGGGGTGGGGGCGGGATGTGGATTTCCAGTGAGATTAGTTTATAATCAGATCTCACCAATGAGGGGTATACTTCCGGTGTGGAGCATTTTGTCCCCATGTTTGTGATAATGAGATCTAGTATATTTTCTCCTCTCGTGGGAACAGTGACTAGCTGTTCCATGGCATTTAATTTATGAACTCCAGGAACCGTTGGGCTAGAAAGTTAGGGCTTGAGTAATGTTCCCAGTCTATATTCGGGTAGTTGAAGTCACCCAATATGATGGTGTTTGGAGATACATTTATACCCTCCAGTGTCTTCAGGAAGGCTGTGTGGGGTTCCTGAGTTTGAGAGGGTGGCCTGTAGCATGCTACAATTTGTAGAGCAGTTTTGCCTATGGTTAGTTGCACCTGGATGGCTTCCGAAGCCGTGCGTTGCCACCAACCTGGAGGCGAGGGTATCCTTTATGAATATGCATACACCCCATCCTTGTGTGGTGCGGTTTTGGGGCCGGAACGCATGATATGAGGTAAAACCTAATAGTGCGGGGTGCTCTCAGGAGCCTTGAACCAGGTTTCAGTTACAGCACAGACATCGATGTTCTCCATACTGAGAAGGGCCTCGAGTGCGTGCATTTTGAGATTTAGACTTCTGGCATTGAGCAGCATTACCCTCAGTTTCTTCCCATTTTGTTTTCTAGGGTGGTAGGTTTAGAATTTGAGCCTTGCCTAAAAAGGCACTATGGGGTGGCAAGAGCCTTAGCCAATATCCGAATCCCAGGGGTGACAGGTGCAAGCCGTCCCTTGAGCAACACGGCTTGTCAAGCATGTCATCCCAGGCAGACAGACACTGGATCCCCTTTGAATGACACCAGACATTAAGCCAATTGTTAAAGCTGATCATCTTGTCTCTATATTGTGGCATCATTCTTGGTGAAGGAAGGATACTGCTCAGGGTCAGGGTCATACCTGCCTGGGCTACATAATCAGAGAGCTCCTCTATGTCTCTTTTCATGTAGTCCAGGGAGGCGTCTCAGGTCGTTCACACCAGCATGGACAATGACTGTGTCACATTTGTACTTGCCGTGGAGTGACCAGAGTGCTTGTGTTATGTGGTGGATTCTAGCGCCCGATAGGCAGCTTACTGTGACCCTCTCCTTGTTCAGCCTGGTGAGTGGGACGTCAGTGTGTCTGACTATGGAGTCACCTATGACAAGTATGTTTGGTGTTGTATTTGGCCTTAAGGGCTGTGACTGCTTTGCACACTGATTTTGTGGTTTATGTGTTGCTTGTGGGGTGTCTTGAGGTAGCAGTTGTTTGGGTGCCTGCTTTGGAGGCCTCTGCTGTTTAGGTACATTTTTACTCAGAGCCTCCGAGTATGTCTTTGTGTGTTTATGTGTTTGATTCAGTGGTGTGGTAGCATTATGTGAGGCTGGTTTTGTGGAGTGTGTAGTTTCCTTCTCCTCCTGTCTGGTCTTGCCAGTCCTGAGTTGAGAGAGCTCAGCCTCCAGTTTGGCTAAATAGCTGCATCTCTCGCAAGTATTTGCGTTATGTGGGAGGAGGAGAGGGTTGTCTGTGTACATGAGGCAATTGTAACATTGCCTCAATATTCCCAGATTCACCAACTGGGCAGGAGAGGACGCCAGCATCTGGCCCTTCGACATGCTAGAAAAATTAAGAAGTTGGGAACGAGACTGAATAAGAGAGAGGACTTAGTAAGGAAGTGGGTACTCCTGGGGGGGTTTCGCAAGTGAGGGACTTTGTATAATATAGAAGTGACAAGTGCTGAGCTGTTTTTTTTTTTTTTTTTTTTTTTTTTTTTTTTGAGAAAAAAAAAAAACTTTTAGGAACAAGTGCTGCGCTTTTTAGTCAAGGGATATACTGTTTAGGTTACTAGTAGAGCAGTTCTAAGGGAAAAATTGAACAGACTTTATGGAGCAAGAAAAAGTTTAACCTTGTTAAACCGGCACTGCCCTTTGCTGCTCTAGTGGCAACTCCGCACTAAAGCTTGCTTTATAGCAGGGGGCTGGAAAAGGCAGGAAATGACCCAAAATGGCCACTGAACTACAAGTTACTGTCTTAAACCACTCCTCTGAGGACAAACAGGCAGCTCAGTACTCCCCACTCCCACTGGTGAGTAAAGAAACTTCCCCCTGACCAAACAAAGAAAATGGAGAAGTACAGGAACCAAGACAAAGCCCAGGGATCAGCAAAATCTGATCACTGGAACAAACTAGCCAGGAAAGTTAGGAGAAAGAATATTTTTTGTTTTTTTTTCAAGTTTTTTCACAGACAGAACAGAAAACACAATAAATGCTTCGCTTTTCGATTAAATGCTATCAACTGCTAGTACACTTGAGTATTAGCCTGTAGTTTAAATTTAAGCAAACTTAAACTAAGAAGTGCAACCAACAATTAAAGCTTATAAAAACAGGAAAAACAGGTAATACCACTATAAAATAGACAGAAACAGTCGTCGAATAACACAAATGGTCGAAAAATGCAAGAAAAAATACTTAAAATCTGGAAAGTTGCTTTTTCTTTTCTCTGCTGCTCTAGGAACTCTGCTGGATACCACGAAGAGCTGTGCTGAGTTCTCAAGTCAAGGCTTGAAGAACTAGCGCTAGGTCCCAAGGTGGTATGGCTTCTTTGATAGGGGGCCTGAGCAGAAAAGTACCCTTGAGGAAGGTTTTACATAATTTAGCTGACATCAAAGGACCTGTCTCGTGTCCTATGTGGTAATGGGAGATGGCTGCCAATTGTACCTTGACTGTCGAACAGCTAGCCCTTTGCTGAAAAAGTCTGGTAAGGAAGTCCAAAACGGACGTTAGCGGAGCAGTGAAGGGGTCCAGATTATGGTTTTCCACCCAGACGGAGAAGCGCTTCCATTTACTGCGGTAAATCTTCCTGGTGGAAGGTTTATGTGCTGCCACCAAGATGGCTTTGACTGGTGAAGAAATACCGGGAGTCCTCATTAAGAGTGGAACTGGAGCAGCCAAGCTGTCAGTTTCAGGTTGTCCAGATTCGGGGTCGGTAAGCCTGATGGGTGGGAGATCAGATCCGGGCTGGGATCCAGAATCCAGGGAGGATTCACCAAGTGAGACCACAAGCACAGGTAAGGGAACCAAGTTTGTCGAGGCCAGAATGGGGCAATGAGGATAATTTTGCTCCCCAACCTAGAGGCTTTCTGTAACATCTTTAGCATCAGGGGTAGAGGAGGATAGGCATAAAGTAGACCGGGCGGCCAAGCATGCACTACAGCGTCTCTCGGGGATTCCCCTGGTGGGGGAATCAGGGCGAAGAAGTTGTCTCATTTTGTATTTGAGGGAGAGGCAAAAAGATCGCAGCAGGGTTGCCCCCATTTTGCAAAAATCTGCTTCGGGAGTTGAGAGACCACTCGTAAGGGGAAAGGATAGTGCGGCTGAGTTTGTTCGCCAGAATGTTGGACCGACCCGGAATGTGCATTGCGATCACAAAGCGGTTGGTGGAGATCGCCCATTCCCACACTCTCATGGCTTCTCGGCAGAGAGGGTAAGACCTGGTTCCCCCCGGTTTGTTGATATACCAGACAACTGACATGTTGTCCGTCTGTATCGCAATAGTTCCCACTGGAAGAAGGTTGTGAAGTGCTTGCAACTCCAACAGCACTGCCCTCATCTCCAGAACACTGATACACAGGGAGGTCTCTGTGTCGTTCCATGTGCCTTGGACTTTTCTGCCTGAGCAATGCCCCCCCCCCCCCACCCGAGGCGAGAAGCGTCCGTGGTCACCGTGACGAGAGGAGGTGGAGCGCAGAAGGGGTGACCTGTATGGAGGTCTGGAGAATGAAGCCACAATAACAGGACCCTCCTGCAAGCCTTGCTGATAGAGATAGGGTGATTGAGAGGAAGAAGCTGAAAGGACCATTGTACTTGAAGGGTCCACTGTAGTACCCTCATGTTTAGGCGGGCACATGGAAGGAGTGTAATTGCTGCTGCCATAGAGCCCAGTGCCCTCAGGACCAATTCCGCGGGTGGAGTTTCTGACTGGAGGATGGCCCGCACATGTAAACTCAGATTCTGTAGTCACTCCAGAGTGAGGTAGGCTCACAGACTTCTCGTATCTAATCTGGCCCCTATGAAGTCTATCACTTGTGTCGGAGCAAGGGAGGATTTGTCCGTATTGATCGTAATGCCTAACTGGGGGGCTAGGTAAAGAAGAGAGTCTCTGGCTGAGCAGAGTAGATGCCTTGTTGGGGCGGTCAGGAGCCAGTGGTCCAGGTACGAGAAGACCTGTATTTCCTGGAGTCTCAGGTGGGCCGCTATCACTGCTAAAACTTTGGTGAACACCCTGGGGGCTGTGGTGAGGCCAAAGGGAAGGACCCTGAACTGATAGTGGCCGGCTCCCAGCCGGAAGCGGAGAAACCTCCTGGATCGTCTGTCCATTAAAATGTGGTAGTACGCATCCTTGAGGTCTATTGAGCACATCCAGTCGTTCTCCCACAAGAGGGGGAGAATGGATTGAAGAGTGACCATTCGGAATTTTTCCTTGGTTACCGACAGGTTCAGGAGGGAAAGGTCTAGAATTGGTCTCAAGTCCCCCGTCTTTTTTGGCACCAGAAAAAAACTGGAGTAAAACCCTAATCCGAGCTGGTCTGCGGGGACGGGCTGGATGGCTCTTTTCTCTAGCAGCTGCTGGATTTCTGCGGCTGCAGCCTCCCTCTGAGTGGGTGGTACATCGGGGAGGTGTCTGGGGACATGCTGCATTGGGATTTTGTAACCTCTGGATAGGATATGAAGCACCCAGCGGTCTGACGGACTCCCATGCCGCCAGGTGCCTCGAGAAGCGCCCCCCGACTGTCTCCAGAGTGGAGCAGTCGGGCAACCCTTCAGGGCTGCTGCGTGGGCCGATCAGAGAAGGATTCTCTGGACCCAAAATTTCTCGGAGCCCCTCTGCCTCTAGGGCGGCGTCCTCCCTGTCGCCCTCTGCCACGGAAGGACTGGTTGCCCGGAGCAGGTTGGGAGTGTTGCGATTTCCAGAACCACATCTTCTTCTGTCCCTTTTGGTTCTTGGAGAAGGACCTCTGGGGAGCAGAGAAGTGGACTCCGACGGCAGACAACGTCTTCCCGTCCTTCTCGCTCTGGACAAGTGTCTTGCGAACGGTCTTGCCAAACAAGGCAGAACCATCAAAGGGGGCATTTGCAAACGACGCCTTAAAGGGCTCCGCGAAGTCGCAATGTCGGAGCCAGGCCTATCATCTCACAATAAGGCCCGCTCCGGTAGCTCTAGTGGCTCCCTCAGTAGCGTGGAACAACAGCCGCACAGAGGTGTTGGAAATAGATCTAAGAGTGGCCATATAAGTGGAGTACAACTGCTTGTCCTCCGCCGACATGGACTCTGGGGAGGAAGCAGCGTATTCTTTAATAAGATCTCACTGCATCCTGATGACATGTGCCATGTAGTTCAGGGACCTTACTGAGAAGGTCGCTGAACTAAATACCCGCTTCCCAAGGCGATCCATCGAGCGGGACTCCTTGCTCGGTGGATGGACCGAGGGGCTCTCCTGAGCTAGTTCCCTCTTAGTGGCTGCCGCCGTCAACATGGCATCTATGGGGGGACCCTTGCTCCAGTGGGACCGGTCTGCGTGGGGGGCTCAAGATCCTATCCGGGCGTTTAGGAACTGGCTCCACAGTGTCCATCTCCTTCCACGCCCTGGTGGTAATAAGGTCCACCAGGGGGTCGGCCGGAGGGGACATCCAAGAGGTAGACGGACCTGCTCCGAATGCCTCCAGGAACACGGACTCGTCGGAGGAAGCCTTGGGGGCAGACCACCCCCCCCGATCCTGAGCATTTCCATGATGTCTCCAAAGGAGACATCCTCAGGGGGTGACCTTGGGGAGCCTTCCCTTTCATCCAAGTCCGTGCCCTCTGTTAAGGACTCGGGGGAGTCCACGTGCCTCCTCTTACACTTGTGCTTGCGAGGCACTTCCTCGGGGGGGGGCTGTCCGAGGAGGTCTCACCAGCAACATCCTGTTCCAATGGAACAACCTGGGACATTGAAGCAGGCTGTCCCTGTGGCCGGGTGATGGGAGCCTGACCCAGCAGAGAGGGAGTGCAGGGTGGAGCTGAGACAAGGGCCGGGGGTCCGGATGCTCTCGACAGAGCCCTCTCCACTGACAGAGCCCTCTCCACCGCATCAAAAGCCGAGGGGGAGCCGCTCTCCCTGGGTTCCGAAAGTTGACTCCCCCTCGAATCCGATGAAGGGATTGGAACCGGCACCGAGACCGTCGGATCCAAGGGACCACTGTGCTCCAACCTGGATGGAGCTGAAGGCACACTGAATCCCTCGGATCCGAAACTCGCCCCACGGCTCCGAGAGGTGGGATCCGACAATGGAATCGACAGACTCGAGGGCAGGGTCGGATCCAAAGTACTCAGCACTGTCGGCGCCGACCTACCCCCGGCTCAAACGCTGCCCGGCTCAGAGCGTTCCAAACCCGGGAATCGGGTCAGAGAAGGAGCAATCGGAACAAAGAAAGGTGTCGAGCTCCCACCCGAAGGGGGGGGGGCAAGAGCACTCCCATCTGCAGCTGGGCCTGGATGAACCTCCTCATCATCCGGTCCAAGTCTGCATCAGACAGGCTGTAGGTTGATCTCGAAGAGGCCACCGAGGCAGGCCTGGAATGCTGCCTCGATGACCTCGACGGAGATCGGGTCTCCTTCCTCCTCGGGTCCCGGGGAGAAGCAAGGAGATCGGAGCCGAGGAGGAGGAGACCTGGAAGCCGTGGAGGGAGAAGCCCGCTTAGCTGGGGGGGCCGAAGCGGAGGCCTTGGCCCTCCGCTTGTGGCGCTTCTCCCTCCGTTTCTCCCTCCTGGCCTCCCTGGCCTCCCGCGCTTTAGTGGGAGTTTGAATCCCAGCCGGGGGAAGGGGGGCAGGAGTGGCTACCACCACAGGCTGAGGTGGTGCCACGGGAGGAGCGGAGGCTAGATCCGAATCCGGGGGCAAAAGTCCCGCCAGAATCCGCTTCGACCTTCACTCTTTCAGTGCCCTGGGGTTGAACGCTGCACAAATGGTACAGCCCGAGGACAGGTGTTCCACCCCAAGGCACCGAACACATCGAGTGTTGCCATCTGCCGGAGAGAGCTTATGGCCACACTCGGTGCATTTAGAAAAAAATAGGCTTAGGGGCCTCTGCCATACCTAAACTAAGGCTACACAAACACACTAGGCCCCAAACGCAATCACACACAAGCACACACTAACGAACAGCGAGGGGAGGGTAAAAAACTAAAAATTCCAAGTTAACAGGCTAAAGAAAACCTAGCACACTCATACTGATTAAACTAGGGAAAAAAAAAAGACTGTGAAAATTCACTTATCTATAAGAAATCGCCAGGAGCTCGCAATCCAGCTGACACACTTTAGAGCGGCAAACTAGATCTGAGGTCATTTGGGGTTGGCAAGGGATTATGAGTGAGGGGAGGAGCTAGGAGCTCGGATCCATAGCTGTATGAATAGTTGCCAGCTCGGATCCGATATCGGATCCAAGACCCACAGGTTGCAGACAAATGAAGTCCCTACTCCAGATCATTTGTTTACTGGAAAAGCCCAGTTGGGACAGAGTCCATTTTCAGCAGAGACTTGGGAAAAAGTGCTCCAGGGGCATGTCTTTCGAATGTGGAAGGAAACTGGAGCACCTAGAGAAAACCCATGCAAACTCAGACAGGACATGCAGACTCTGCACAGAAAGTTCCTCAGCCAAGAAGCAAACCGGAGAACCTCTTGCTGTGAGGTGAGACTGCTAACCATTGCACCACTGCACCACTATATATGTATTAGTGCATGCAGCATGACCCACTGGAACTCATACATGCACAACTCACCATAAAGATGTTCTCGTACCATATCCTTGCAGCCTATAGGTCTGCTTCTATGTCCCAGGAAAGCCATACTACCTATCTCAATGTACTGAAGTCCCTCACTGTTCAACCCAATACAATTCTGATGAGAGATCTCAACTAATCCATATACATTGGGAATCCTATACTACTTCTAGTGCACAAGCCCAGTGATTCCTAAACTTCATTAATGCCAACATCCAGAAACAGTTGGCGCATTCTTCTACCAGGGGTACAAATGTCCTTGACCTTGTAGTTAAACAAGGGGGAGAGGGGTGTTCCTCACCCAATGTAATGTCCTCGCTCATCAGATCTGACCATAAGGCAGTACTGCTTGAAATACAAATTAAATCCAGGTACCCAGCAAAACCAAAAACCTTTAGGAACTATTCCAATGCTAATCTCCCTCTACTAAAACACCTTGGCAAAATTCCAAGCATCCCCAAAACAAGTAAATACCGCAGCATATGCTTACCTATTTACAAAATCCCTGTACAGCCATACTGATAGCTGTACAGAGCGAGCTGTGTCCACTCATACTAAGAATAAGACAAACTCAAAAGACAAGCCACTCTGATGGAATCACAATATCAATCGGTTATACAACAAAAGACAAAATCTTATCCAAGCGTAGGAGGAACAAAGCCCAACATACTAAAACCCCCTAACCAACCTAAGCAGGCAGCTAACAAGGTTAATTAATACTTCAATGGTTAAATTTGAAGAAAAAATAACTTCTCAAGCAAAGGACAACCACAAAGCTTTCTACTGCAACCTCAAAGGAAATACACAACAATGAACAGAACTTATTGCGAATGGCAACACCCACACTGAACCAGAGGGCATTGCCAACCAACCTTTAGGCTGACAGGTTCAGCTCAAATTCCTCTCCCCAGCAGTCCAGGTTCAGCTCAAATTCCTCTCCCCAGCAGTCCAAAGGAAAATGCCATATACCACAATACCCCCACTGCATCAATGGACCCTGATAACATCCCACGATGCTTACTAAATGGCATGAAACATGACCTCTCTGGTCCACTGGAATTACTTCAACTGGAGCCTACAGTCCGGTTACCAGCCTCATTTGTAGGGCAAGGAAAGAATCATCATGGACATGATGAATGAGAATACAGGTAACCAGCAAACACTGGACTCAGCACTGTTTGGCTTTGTTAAAGGAAGGTCATACCTATTAAATCTGATGGACTTCTTTGAGAGGGTCGCCGAAGTAATAGATGAGGGCAAGACAGCGCACACAGCCCACCTCAGCTTGACCAAAGCTTCTGATACAAAACACCACTCAGGCATTATAGGCAAGTTGTCTAAATTAAGTATAAACCCTTTTATCACCCTTTGGATCGTCAACTAACTCACTGATAGGACCCAGGAGGTCAAAATAATGAGGCCACCTCCAAGTGACCAGTCACTAGCAAAGTCCACCAGGGCTAAATTTGCAGATGACTACAAGCTGGGAGTTATCACAGACTCCCCTCAGACACCAGCATTCTTCAAGAAAGCCCATCTCTGGTGTCAAAGCCATGGTCTTAAACTCAATGCTAAGACATGCATAATTGTACCCTTTAGGAAGTCAACCAAACTGGCTAATTACCATTTTGATAATACACCCCTAAGAATCGACCCAGTGGTCAGGGATGAAAGTATGCGCATAGACAGTAGCTTTACCTTTGACCACCTTTGGCCACAGTGGTGAAGAAATTATTTTATGCCGCACAACTTGGGGTATGACATCCTGGTCTAAAGAGGTCATTATCCCACTGCACTTTGCCCTTATCACACCAGAGTATAATGCTCCCTTTAATATGTACCTGACCAAGCATATGCAGCAACTAGAATGACCTCAGAGGTTCTTCACAAAAAAGATACAATGTGTAATGAACCCTCCTTATGCACAGCACCTTAATGCCCATTTCCTCTAATCAGATGATCTATGCTTGGCTTATAAGGCATGCACAAACCCCACACTTACAATCTCCTGCATATTAGTAACTCAAACAGTACCAGAAATACAAGATCTAAAGACCTGCGTTTTACCTGCAACTTAAACAGAACATGCTGGAGAGACAGGTGTCTCTCCTAGAGACTGTCCCTCCTATGGAACAGGCTTCTCATCTGTGTGAAACATAGTTCAACTATTACCCAATTTAAGCACAACCTAGACCAGTGGATCGGAATGGAAAAGGGCATGGCACCCATGTCCCTTATGGAGAGATGTAGCATATAAATGCCTGGCCATCAGTGTCCTATTTGGACACAGAACACTATTCGTTTGAAAAAACTTAGCTAGGCTTAGAAAGACCCGACCCCCCCCCCCCCACAGTTTGCTAGTCTAGTAATCTATGAATCTATAAGAAACCCCGTCTTTATGGAACAGACAGTCAGGAAGTGAAGGATCAAGACCTTGTAATTCAGAAACCCTCCTTGCAGAAGTATCCGTTACCAAAGACAAAGTTTTCCAAGATAAGAGCTTCAAGTCTAAAGTAGGTGAAGGTTCAAATGGAGGGCCTGCAAGGACTTGGAAGACAAAAGTCAAATCCCAGGGAGTAATCAGATCCCGAACAGAGGGATGTAGCAAAAAAGTTCTCTCTTGAGGGTAGCAGGAGGCACATTATCCCTGCCAACATAAAAGTTAGACAGCCACCAACTGCACTTTAATCTTTAAAAAAAACAAAACAAAAAAAAAACGCATCTATATCATAACATTGACAGCTTAGGTCGTCGAATCCTGAAACATCAACACCCAAGCATCGAAAGCCAACAATAGCGAACGGCCACATTATCGAATTCTTTCCTCGGGAAAGAATTTGGGTGGCCGTCCATAAACAAAATACACAAACACACCCAAACATAGTGGGGCCTTCGACCCCCCCACACACCCCCAACTAAATATACCAATTTCAAGATCGCTCTACATTGGGGAAAGGGCAAATCCCCAATAACGGCCACGCAAATTCTTTCCCAGAAGAAAGAATTTGATTATGTGGCCATTCGCTATTGTAAGCGTTTGACGCTTAGGTGTCGATGATTAAGCATTCGACAACCTAAGCTGTTGACAGTTCTATAGGAACCCATTAAAACAACTCAATCAGAAAATCCAAAACGGATTGCAAAGGGATGGAGAAAGGATCCAGTTCCCCAAGATTCTGCCCATATAACAAACGTTTTCCATTAACTGGAATACACCTTCCTAGTACACCGTTTTTCAGATGATAATGTATCAGCCTGCGAATGCTTGGAATTACTGGTCATCAACAGAACTGGAAGAAAGTACAGTTTTGTACCTACCATAAATGTAGATGTTCGAGTGTTCACCCTGCTGCAGTCATCACACTTGGGGTTATCCTGTCGTCAGGAAGTCCCGCAGTCGGCCGGATTTCCAAAGTCTTGGTCCGACGTTGGTTGCTGTCGCCTCATCCCTGACGTCAGTGCGCCAGGGGTACATATATTGCAACAGACGCCATTTTCTTCAGTTTTTCTTGCCCCAGATGTCAGGTGCCCCCAAAAAGGTGATCAAAATTAGTACCAAATGGTGTGAACACTGTACAAACACAAAATCCCTTCAGCTATAAGCAAATACATCAGTAAGGCATAGCAGAGATTTAGCCAGTAGATCAGAAGGGTTGGAGGGAGGGTAACATGGACTGCAGCAGGGTGAACACTCGAACATCTACATTTATGGTAGGTACAAAAAGTACAGTTTTGTACCTACCATAAATGTAGATGTTCGAGTGCTAATACAGCTGCAGTCATAACAGATGGGTTATTCTGCCGTCAGGCGGGTCCTCGGTCGGCCAAATTCCAAAGTCTAGGTCCGGCGTCGGTTGTCATCGCTTCTTCCCTGACGTCAGTGCGGCAGGGGTATAAAAGAACCAGCCGACACCATTTTCTTCAGTTTTTCTTGCCCCAGATGTCAGGTGCCCCCAGAAGGAAGGCAAAACATAAATTTATGTAATAATGCAATCTAACAATCAAAAAACAGTAGTTGCAAGCAAATACACCATAAAAGAATACACCAATCAGGTTGTATGAGGAGGTGTTTGTCATTAGGCCTGTCCCAAGAGGGGAAGGAGGGAGGGAAACCTGGACTGCAGCTGTATTATAGCACTCTAACATCTACATTTATGGTAGGTACAAAACTGTACTATGTTCATCGTGCATACAGCTGCAGTCATAACAGATGGGTAGAATCCCAAAGCTAAAAAGGGGTGGCAGGCACTAAGTGGAACTAGGAAGAGAGAAGGATGCCCTGCAAGACTGCTGTGGCAAAGCCCACTCTAGATTTAGAGTACAGTGGTAGGTGATAGTGTTTGGAGAAAGTATGTACAGAACTCCAAGTGGCTGCTTCCAAAATATCCTTGGTAGGAACCCCCCTGAGGAAAGCCGCAGAGGTAGCTGTGGCCCTTGTGAAGTGAGATCTGATGCTTGTAGGTGCAGTCTTATCATGAAAAGAATAACAAAAGCGTATACAGTGAGCTATCCATTTTGAGATGGTCTGTTTGGAAATAGCCTTTCCTTGAGCACCTGTAGCATGGGACACAAAGAGTTGCTCTGATTTTCTGAATGGCTTTGTCCTGTCCAAATAATAACGAAGCTGTCTGTGAATGTCCAAGGAATGTAGTAGTCTCTCCCCTTTGTTTTGTGGATTAGGATAAAAAGTAGGTAAGTGGATAGCCTGATTCAAGGCTACACTGGATACTACCTTTGGCATAAAGGAAGTTTTGGTTCGTAAGGAAACTCTGTCCTGATGGAAAATGATGAAAGGTTGCACAGCCATGAGGGCTTGTAGTTCCGAAACCCTGCGTGCTGAGGTGATAGCCAGAAGGAAGGCTGTTTTCCATGACAAACATTGCAGTTCTGATGAAGCAGCTGGCTCAAATGGAGGCAGGGTCAGTTTTTCTAAAATGAAATTGAGATCCCAAGCAGGTACTGGTTGCTTCCTTGGGGGTTTTATATTCTTAGCCCCTCTGAGGAACTGTCTTAAGAGCGGATGAGAGAATAGAGGAGGATCAGTGTTGTATTGTGCAGAAATGGCTGAAGCATGGATTTTGATGGAGGAGAATGAAAGTCCACTGTTTAGCATCTCAGCTAGGTACTGTAATATTTGAGGTAAATTCAGTATTCCAGGATTCTGTCCCTTTTTCTGATTCCAGGCACAAAACTGTTTCCATTTGGTGGAGTAGGCTTTTCTAGTAGAAGGCCTTCTGGCCTCCAAAATTACATCCTGCACCTCCTTGGAGAGGAGGGTCTGTTGGGAAATCAAGGAATCTTCCATGCGGCTAGGTTGTCTTCAACTGACTGTGAAGAATTTTGAAGTTGTGCTGGGTCAACAGAAGAGGCATTAGAGGCAGGATCCATGGTGGGGAATGCGTCAGGCTCCTCAGGAGTGGGTACCAGTGTTGTCTTGGCCAGTCTGGAGCAATGAGAATCATCTTTGGTCTGTCTGCTCTGGCTTTTAATAGAACTTTGGGCAGCAGAGGAAGAGGTGGAAAGGCATAAACTGTCAATGTTGTCCAACTGAAAGGCAGTGCATCCACTTTCCAGGCCTGTGGATGATAGGTCCTTGAGCAGAATTTTTTCAATTGGTAATTTCTGTGGTTAGCAAAGAGATCTATGTCTGGCCTTCCCCATGCTTGAATTATCTTTGCAAAAACTTGAGGATGCAACTTCCATTCGTGTGGATCTGTCATATTTCTGCTTAGGTTGTCTGCCAGCGTGTTTTCCTTGCCTGTCAGGAATTGTGCTTGAAGATGGATTTGTAATTCCACAGCCGTGTTCCAAAGAGACATGGCTAGCCTGCACAGGGGATATGAATGGGTTCCTCCCTGTTTGTTTATGGACCACATCACTGTGGTGTTGTCTGTTCTTATCAATAGCTGGCCTGGATGCAGTAGGTCTTTGAATGCCATAATAGCATTTTTTACTGCTAGCATTTCCTTTTGACTGATGTGTAGGTGTTTTTCTTTTTGGGACCATTTGCCCTGAATGCACTGATCTGCCATGTGCACCCCCCAGGCATAGTCCGAGGCGTCTGTTGTGATGATTTGATTTGCTTGAGGCATGCAGAAGGGGAGACCTATGTTTCTTTGGCATGCTTGAGCCCACCACAGAAATTCCTTTTGGAGACATGGAATGAGTGGTATAATTGTTTCCAAACTGTGGCTGTGTTGAGACCATAAGCTTTTTAGGTTCCATTGAAGTTTCCTCATATGCAGCTTTGCACATGGGATTAGCAGGATGCAAGATGCCATGAATCCCAGAGCCTGCAGGATTTTCCTTGCAGTCAGCCTGGTAAAGGTTGCCATTTTTCTGAAGTATTGAGATAGTTGCCCTTGTTTCTCTGGCGTGAGGTAGGCCATCTGGGTGTTTGTATTCAAGCTGGCACCCAGAAAAATTATTGCTTGCGAGGGTATTAGTTTTGATTTCTTTTTGTTGACTGTGTATCCCAGAAAGTTCAACAACTTTATTACAAACGCCAGGTGTTTCAGAAGTATGTGCTTGCTGTCCACTTGGATCAGGCAGTCGTCCAAATATGGGTATATTTGTATCCCTTGAAGTCTGCAGAAGGCAATTACTGATGCCAGGCATTTCGTGAACATTCTGGGCGCAGTAGATAAGCCAAAGGGCAATGCAGAGAATTGATAATGTGTTGAACCTGCAAGAAATCTGAGGTATCTTCTGCAATCTTGTCTGATAGGGACATGCAGGTATGCCTCCTTGAGGTCCAATGTTACTAGCCAAGACTCCTTGCCCAGCATGGGAAGAAGCTGCTGTAATGTGAGCATCTTGAATTTTGGTACGAGTAAATGTGTTTAGGATGGATAGGTCCAAAATAGGTCTCCAATCTTTGTCCTTCCTTGGTACCAGGAATAGTCTGGAATAAAAACCTTGACCCTGCTCTTGTGCAGGTACCTCTTGAATAGCTTTCATGTCCATGAGAGCTAAAATTTGTTTTTGTGCCTCTGCCCTTTGATTTTGTGGCAGGTTTGGCATGCCTCGCATTTTTGGAAGGGTGTGAAAGTGGAATCTGTAGCCTCTGTCTATAATGTCCAGGATCCATTTGTCTTTTGTGACAATATGCCATTTTTTTGAAAATAATGCCAGTTTTCCGCCTAAAGGTGTTGCCATTAGAGCTTTGCTTGGCATGCAAAGGGGAAAGTCATTGTGTCTGCTTTCTGAATGGCTGTGATCTATCCTCTTCACCTCTTGGTGTAGATGCTTGCCATTGTCTGGCTCTAAATAATCTTTGAGATTGCCCTCTACCCCTCGGGCGCCTGTATCTACCTCTTTGAGATCTGTCCGAGGCTGGAAAGGACCAATTTTTTGAAGGCCAGTTTCTACTGAAACGTGGAGGTTGTACCTGTAGGAAATCTTTCACGGTTTGCATTGAGTTTGCCTTTTCCTCCATTTTCTTTAATACCTCCTCAGCCTTAACACCAAACAGTACATCTTTTTGAAGAGGTGCATCTAGTAATTTAGCTTTGACATGATCTGGTAAGGTTTGCTCTTTGAGCCAAGCATGTCTACGTATGACAGACCCTGTAACAGCAGCTCTACATGAGGCCTCTAAAGCATCAAAACCACATTGCAAGGTATGTTTACCCACTTGCTCTGCACTATGCAACAAATCCTGCAACTCCTTCAAGTCTGGTTGTTCAGGTTGTGACATTTTGCTTTCCAGCTGAGATAACAAAAACTGTTGATACTTTAACATATGGAGCTGACAGTTTAATGCCCTCATGGTTAAAGTGGCCGAGGTGTATACCTTTTACCCCACCTTTCTAAAGCTCTGGAATCTCTCTCTGAAGGTAATGGATTTTTGGCAGTAGAGGCCTTAATTCCCTTGGGACCCTGTGAAATAGTTTCTGGGTCAGCAGCATGGCTTTTGTAAAGGAATTGGTGTGAATCAGGAACCCGGTAATACCTGTCAGGCTTAACTGGAGCTGGTGGTAAAGAATCTGGGTTAAGGCTGGCCTCTGAATACACATCATCTAGTATGTCTAAGACAGGAGGGATAGCCAGAGGCCTGTGCTGAGGGAGCAAGAGAAAATCCCCGAGCCTTTTCTTGGAGTCCGAGTAATCTTGGCCTTACCAGTGGAAGTGTTCCCTTCAAGGTATGCAAGGTTTCCCCAAAAGAATAGTCCTCAGGGGGGGAGACAGAGGGAATGGACTCCTCCGCATCAGAATCTTCAAAAGGGGAGTATGAATATTCCTGGTCTTCAGAATGTTCTGAGGTAATGGAGGCCTAGTCCGAGGAAGGGTAGTCTTCCTCCAATCTGGGCCTTTTGTCCGAGGGGGGTTGAGAACCCCTGATAAGAGTAATCAAATCCTCAGCCATTTTGAGCATCTGTTTTTTAGGCATGGGGCCTTGAGAGGGGCTCTGTGGAGCTTGTTTTTTAGTTTTCATGGCTGTTTTAGATTTTGTGAAAGCCTTAACGGAAAAGGAAGAAGAAGGCCAGAAGACACCTTGAGAGGTGGCAGGCCTGTCTAAATTCTGAGTTTCTCCACCAAGAGTGGCGTCGGTATCTGTAGTTGGAGTGGGGGCCGAGGAGCCTGCGACCTCGGGCACAGAAGACACCGCTAAAGAAGTGTCATCGGTACTTAGGGGCTGCGTAGGTGCCTCGCTGAGAACCGGAGCACCTGTAGCCGGCTTTAGCGTGGTGTCGGTAGAAGTCGCGGACCTTGTATGTCGGTCCTTATCTTTGCGTCTTTTACTTAAAACTGGAGTCGGAGTATCCGACGACATAATGTAATTACATTTTTTACCAAAATAGTGTTGGGTGAACTCCGCCCGATGCTTAATAGTGCATTTGTTGAATCTAGCACAAAAACGACAGGCCGAGACGTCGTGGTCTGGGCCTAAGCAAGGAATGCAGAAGGAATGGAAATCCTTATGCTGTATTTGCTTCCCACATGAAATGCAATTATTAACTTTGTCTGACATCGGTCTGAGGCAAGAAAAGTTTCCCCAATGGGGTACTTAGCTTTCAAGAAGACTTCGGTTGAAAAATATTCGTAATCCCAGGAGCTGGCCGACCGGCACTTGCGAACTGCTTCTGCTTCGGGCACCGCGCGGCAAGAAAGACTGGAGAAAATGGCGTCGGCTGGCTCTTTTATACCCCTGCCGCACTGACGTCAGGGAAGAAGCGACAACAACCAACGCCGGACCTAGACTTTGGAATTTGGCCGACCGAGGACCCGCCTGACGGCAGGATAACCCATCTGTTATGACTGCAGCTGTATGCACGATGAACATCTGCACTATGTTCATCGTGTTACCCTGCTGCAGTCATCACACTTGGGTTGAGTCCCAAAGCTAAGGTAGGCTGGAGGTATCATAGAGGGTTAGTGGAGGCAATGAGGCCCCACAGAACTGCAGTGGCGAAGCCCACCCTGGACTTAGAATAAAGAGGTAAGTGATGGTGTTTGGTGAAGGTGTGTACGGAACTCCAAGTTGCAGCTTCTAAAATTTCCTTGGTAGGAACCCCCCTGAGAAAGGCTGTACAGGTGGCTGTTGCCCTGGTAGAGTGGGATCTAATGGGAGGAGGAACTGGTTTCCCATGATGGGTATAACAGAACCGTATGCAATGCCCTACCCATTTAGAAATGGTTTGTTTGGCTATAGCCCTCCCTTGAAAAGCTGTAGCATAGGATACAAAGAGCTGGTCAGTTTTTCTGAAAGCCTTAGTTTTGTCCAAGTAGTAACAAAGCTGCCTGTGAATGTCCAATGAATGCAAGAGTCTCTCACCTTTGTTCTGTGGATTGGGGAAGAAAGTGGGTAGGTGGATGGTTTGATTTAAAGCTACACTGGAAACCACCTTAGGCATGAAGGAAGGATTAGTTCGTAGAGAAACGCTGTCTTGATGAAAAATGAGGAAAGGTTCCACTGCCATTCGTGCCTGTAATTCTGAGACTTTCCTAGCAGAAGTTATTGCCAGGAGCAGGGCAGTCTTCCAAGATAGGAACTGAAGGTCTGCAGAGAAAGCTGGATCAAAGGGAGGTAATGTTAGTTTTTCCAGAACAAAGTTGAGGTCCCATGTTGGTGTAGGAGCTCTTCTAGGTGGTCTAATGTTTTTTTCCCCTCTGAGGAACTGCCTTAGAAGAGGATGTGAAAATAAAGGTGGATTTGTGTCGTAGTGAGCTGAAATAGCTGAAGCATGGATTTTAATTGAGGAGAAGGAAAGTCCTTTGTGCAACATCTCAGCTAAATACTGCAGGATGTGAGGCATATGAGGCCGAGTTGTGTCTTGGCCTTTAGCTTGGTTCCGGGCAGAAAACCTTTTCCATTTGTCCGAGTAAGCCTTCCTGGTGCTTGGCCTCCTGGCTTCCAGAATAACATCCAGAACTGCTTGTGAAAGAGGGGCTGGTTGGATGTTTAATAGATTTGCCATGCAGCCAGGTTTAAGGTTTTTAGCTGGCTGTGTAGAATCTGTTTGTTTTGCTGCGTGAGCAAATGAGGTATTTGAGGCAATATCCATGGTGGGCTGAGAGCCATATTCTTCAATAGCGGGTACCAGTGCTGGCGTGGCCAGTCTGGGGCTATGAGAATCAGTCGAGGTTTCTCCTTTTTGACCTTCAAAAGAACCTTTGTGAGAAGAGGTAATGGAGGAAAGGCATACGCTGTCAGGTTTTTCCAACTGAAGGAGAGAGCGTCCACTTTCCAAGCTTGATGGTGGAATGTCCTTGCACAAAATTTTGTCAGTTGGTAGTTTTGATGATTGGCAAACAGGTCTATATTCGGAAGGCCGCATTTTTGAGTTATCATTGTAAATATTTGTGGGTCTAGTTTCCACTCGTGGGGATCTTTGATGTTTCTGCTTAGGTCGTCTGCCAATATGTTTTTCTGTCCTCGCAGGAATTGAACTTGTAACTGGACTTGGTAGGCCAGAGCTGTGTTCCATAAGATTATTGCTTGCCTGCAAAGAGGGTAAGAATGTGTGCCCCCTTGTTTGTTTATGTACCACATTACTATGGTGTTGTCAGTCTTTATTGCAAGTTGTCCTGGATGTAGTAGATCCTTGAAGGCTGTCAGAGCTTTCTGTACAGCTAGCATCTCTTTTTGATTTATGTGCAGTTTTCTTTGTTCTGCAGTCCATAGGCCTTGAATGCATTGCCCTGCCATGTGTGCCCCCCAGGCATAGTCTGAAGCATCTGTTGTGATAGTTTGCTGGGTTGGGGGCAAGGTGAAAGGCTGACCCTTGTTGAGGTGACATGCCTGTGACCACCATAGAAATTCCTGTTGAAGGCAGGGAATGAGAGATATCACTGTGTCTAAGCTGTGGCTGTGTTGAGACCATACGCTTTTTAGGTACCACTGTAATTTCCTCATATGCAGTTTTGCAAATGGTATTATCAGAATGCAAGATGCCATGAAGCCCAAAGCCTGCAGAATTTTTCTTGCAGTTAATTGGGTCTTTGTTGCCATTGTCTTGAAATATTGAATCAGTTGTAGTTGCTTGTCTGGTGTAAGATAAGCCTTCTGGGCCGTTGTGTCCAAGTTGGCACCCAGGAATGCCATTTTTTTGTGAGGGTATTAGTTTTGACTTCTTTTCGTTTACTGTGTACCCCAGACAATTTAGTAGATGCTTCACAAAAGCCAGATGATGTAAGAGAATGTCTTTTCTTTCTGCTTGGATGAGGCAGTCGTCCAGGTATGGATATATTTGAATTCCTCTGTCTGCAGTATGCAATTACTGGTGCAGGCATTTTGTGAAAACTCTGGGTGCAGTAGATAAGCCAAAGGGCAGTGCAGAGAATTGATAATGGGTTGAACCTGCAATGAAACTGAGGTATCTTCTTCAACTTTGTCTGATAGGGACAGGCAGGTATGCCTCCTTGAGGTCCAACGTTACCAGCCATGCTTCCTTGCCCAACATGGGAAGTAGCTGCTGTAGAGTTAGCATCTTGAATTTTGGGACTTGTAAGTGTTTAGTATTGAAAAGTCCAGAATTGGTCTCCAAGCATTGTCCTTTCTGGGTACTAGAAAGAGCCTCGAGTAAAATCCTTGGCCTTGCTCTTGAGTCGGTACCCGTTGAATGGCTCTCATGGCCATGAGAGCTGTAATTTGTTTTTGAGCCTCTGCCCTTTGATTTTGTGGCAGGTTTGGCATTCCTCTTTTAATTGGCAAAGCGTGAAAGTGGAATCTGTATCCTCATAAAATTATGTCTAGGACCCATTTGTCCTTTGTGACCATATGCCAGTTGTCTGCAAAAAGTGCTAGTTTCCCCCCAAGGGGGCTGACAAAAGAGTTTTGTTTGGCCAGCTGAGGTGCAAGTCATTGAGTTTGCCTTCTGGTGGGTTGAGACCTGTCTTCGCCTCCCTTCTGGGTTGGAGTGCCCCATTGGCGAGGTTTATACTGGGCTTGTGGTTGTCCTCTGCCCCTTGGGCACCTGTATTTACCCCTCTGAGGTCTGTCAGTGGCTGGAAAGGACCAATTTTTTGTTGGCCAGTTTCTGCTGAAGCGAGGGGGTTGTACCTGTAGGAAATCTTTGACTGTCTGCATTGATTTCGCCTTATCTTCCATTTTCTTTATAACTTCTTCTGCTTTAACTCCAAAAAGAACATCCTGCTGTAAGGGAGCAGCTAGTAGTTTTGCTTTAACATGATCAAGCAGACTTTGTTCCTTTAACTAGGCATGCCTACATATAACTGATCCAGTGACAGCTGCTCTGCAAGAGGCTTCCAAAGAATCAAATCCACATTGTAAGGTATGTTTGCCCACCTGCTCAGTGGCGTGCAACAAATCCTGTACTTCTTTCAATTCAGATTGTTGAGGGAGGGAGGTTATCTTTTGCTTTAACTGAGAGATTAGAAACTGCTGATACTTAAGCATATGAAATTGACAATTAAGTGCTCTCATAGCTAATGTGGCTGAGGTGTAAACCTTTTTCCCCCACCTGTCTAGTGCTCTTGAGTCCCTCTCAGAAGGTACTGGGTTTTTAGCCATGGAAGCCTTAGCCCCCTGGGGACCCTGGGAGATCGTCTCTGGGTCAGCTACTGGGCTTTTGTAAAGAAATTTGTGGGAATCAGGTACTCTGTAGTATCTATCAGGCTTAGCCGGAGCAGGAGGTAGAGAGTCTGGGTTGAAACTGGATTCTAAATAGACATCATCCACAATGTCCAAATCAGGTGGGATGGCTAGAGGTCTGTGTTGGGGGAGTAAAAGAAACTCTCTGAGCCTTTTCTTGGAATCAGAGTAATCCTGACCTTCCCAGTGAAAATGTTCCCTCATAGTGTGTAAAGTTTCCCCAAAAGAGTAGTCTTCAGGAGGGGAAGCTGAGGGAATAGAGTCCTCAGCATCAGAATCTTCATAAGGAGAGTAGGAATAGTCTTGGTCCTCAGAGGAATCCGAAGAAATAGACAGTTGCTCAGAGGAAGCAGAATCTTCCTCTAGTCTAGGCCTTTTGTCAGGAGAAGGCTGTGAACCCCTGATAAGAGAAATCAAATCTTCAGCCATTTTGAGCATCTGTTTCTTAGGCATAGGGCCTTGAACAGGAGACTGAAGTGTAGCCTTTTTAGATTTAGAAGGAGTCTTCGACTTAGAAAACGTTTTGACTGTGAGAGTCGTCTGTCTGAAAATGTCTTCAGAAACCGATGGCGTTTCAGAAGCACTGATGTCCTTAGAAGGTAAATCGATGGAAGGGCCTAAAGTTCCGTCAAAATATCCGTAGCGGTCTCGGGTTCCAGAACTGCAGTAGTCAGGGGCTGCATCAGAGCCTCACTGATAACCGGAGACCGGATCAACCGAGGCCTCGGAATCGGGCTTAGGCCTGGGCTGTCGGTCCTTGTCCCTGCGCTTTTTGTGCACGCCGGTAGTCGGTAGCTCAGACGGCATGTTATAGTTAAATTTTCTACCAAAATAGTGTTGTTCGAAATCAAATCGTCTTTTATAGTACGCTTATTAAACCTAGCACAAAAACGACAAGAAGTGACGTCGTGATCAGGGTCTAGGCAAGGTATGCAATAAGAATGAAAATCCTTATGAGGTATTTGCTTCCCACAAGAAATACAATTGTTAACTTTTTCTGACATCGGTCTGAGGCAAGAAAAGTTTCCCCAACGGGGTACTTAGCTTTATAGAAGACTTCGGTCTGAAATTCAAATTCGACAATCTCAGGAGTCGGCCGACCGGCACTTGCGAACTGCTTCTGCTTCGGGCACCACGTGGCAAGAAAGACTGAAGAAAATGGCGTCGGTTGCAATATATGTACCCCTGGCGCACTGACGTCAGGGATGAGGCGACAGCAACCAACGTCGGACCAAGACTTTGGAAATCCGGCCGACTGCGGGACCGCCTGACGACAGGATAACCCCCAAGTGTGATGACTGCAGCAGGGTAACACGATGAACATCAAAAGTTATGTACTCACCAAAATGTTAGATCTGTGCTGTCCATTTTCATTCTTCCTCACTGATGGGTCTCTGATCCGACTTTGCCACTTTTCCAAGACTTTGGATTCGAATCTCAAGCGTCTCCCTCTTCCCATAATGCACTACCGCAACCATAACTCCTCAGATCAAATCTGCTGCCTACTACATACTGATTTTTAGAGACAGCATAGAAAATATTAAGGTTTAAAGCAGGAACATGAAATTTCCTATATCATCCAATATCCTAAGAATGACAAGGCTGGGAGATGGCTGAGGAGGGAATGTGAGGAAGAATGAAAATGGACAACACAGATCTAACATTATGGCGAGCACATAGCTTCTTTATCTGATGTTGTCCTTTTCAGTCTTCCTGATGAGTCAGAATCCCCAGCAACGTAAATCTTGGGAGGCCCTCAACAAGGATAAGCCAGAGCACTGTCAAACGAAAGGAAGTCATGTTTCTGGAAAAATGCTAAACTTGTAATGTGTCACAAAGGCACAAGTCTTTGACCAAGTAGCTGCAATGTCAAAAACCTAGATAGAAGCTTTGAAAGAAAGGTAGATGCAGTAGGTACAAATCTGGTAGAATGTCTGTAGGATGACGAAGCAATTCCAAACCATTTTGAGAATAAAACAGTGAAACTACAATCAGTAATCAAAGCGGTTAAAAAATGAAGAACACAAACCGCTGGTCAGTCTTTTTTTAAACAGTTTAGGTCTGTGAAGATAGAAACGCAATTATCTATAAACATCAAGAAGGTCTAAAATATATTCTCCATTATTAGTGACATTCAGAAGGGAAAACAGCAGTTGTATGAACTGCTTAATGTTAGTCCCTGTGGCTACTTTAGGCACAAGAAAGGACTGTTTTTCCAAAAAAAAAAAAAAAAAAAAAAAAACTTCATGTCACCATTGTTTGCCAGTCAAATGGGTTTTGGTTCAGCCCCTGAAGAGTCACCATGAGATCCCAAGGAGGAGAGGGACCTTACAGGAGGTCTAAGCTGACAAGATTCCTTTCATAAATGTTTTGCACAGCCTGGAAGTTGACAGAGATTCATTTCCAGCATGAATGTTGGATATAACTGCTAATTAAAGCTTAATAGTAGAAAAAAAAAAAACTATCTGCTTCCTTAAAGGGAATAGTGAGGAAAGAAAGGATGGTTGAAGTAGGAGCCGAGAAGGAAAAAATGCTTGTTTTCTAAGCCTATATAGAAAAACATTTCCATTTCCTTCTATAGACCTTATTAATGGAGGCGATCTGGAAGGTCAAGATAATGTCACTAACAGGAAAAGCGTACTTGGACTGTATTACTCTCACTGGAATTAGAGAAACCATGCAGATAGCTTGAGGATGTGGGGATATGGGTGCTGAAATCTTCTACGGGTGATATAGGAGATTCTGACAGGGCTCTAGAATCCAAGAAGGATGTTTCTGATGAGACCAGAGAAAGAGAAATCATACCCAATGAGGCCAGAAGGGAGCAATGAGGATGATGTAGCTCTTCAGCCTGCTGGCTAGAAACTTTGGGATCAACAGTCGGGTGGCATACAGGAGACAGGAGGGCCAACAGTGAACCAGAGCAACCCTCGGTGACTCCCCCTGGAGGTGGAATCAAGACTGAAATACTTGCTGCTTAGGGGAGAAGCAAAGAGGTTACAGCAACTTTGGCCTCAAAAGTTGAAATTCAGGTTCACAACTGTTTGAGGGAACACTTGTGATGAATCAGAACAGACCTGCTGAATCTCGTCTGCCGTAGCACTGGATTTCTCCTGTATATGCGTTGCAATTAGAAAACAGACTGAAGAGATAGCCCATTTTCAGACTTTCGTGGTCTCCCTGCGCGAGGTGCAAGAATGGGTTTCTGATTGCTAAATGATGTAACAGACTAATGACAAGTTGTCTGTGTGTACTGCAATTGTCCCCAAGGACAAAACTTCCTGAAAAGTTTGCAACACAGCAGGACTGCTCTAATTTCTAGGACACTGATATGCAACCTGACCACATGCCTTGGACCATTTTACTTCCTGAAAAGTTTGCAACACAGCAGGACTGCTCTAATTTCTAGGACACTGATATGCAACCTGACCACATGCCTTGGACCATTTTTCCTTTGAACCCCCCCCCCCCCCACCCCATTTGGGAAGTGTCAGTGGTCACTGTGGCTATCAGGGGAGGAAACAAAATGGCCTGCCTAGAAACAGGTCGTTTGATTAGATCCATCAGCAAAGATAATGTTTGCAAATTGGAGTAAGTTTATGGGATCAGCTAGAAGTTGGCAAGAATAGACCACTGTACCGTCACAGTCCAATGGAAGAGTCCCATGAAGAACTTTGCTAGAGGAACTAGAACAATGGCAGCTGATATTGAACCAAGCAGTTGAACACTAGTCTCACTGGGGGGATGGAAGGGACCACAAGTCCCACACCTGGATTCTTAAAGGCATGATGCAATAAAAAGGTAATGCCGCCACTTGATTCTTAATATCCAGTTGAGTTCCTATAAATTACCACTACTGCCATGCATTGGTAAACACCCTGGGGGCTATGGCAAGTCCACAGAACAGAGCTCTGAATTGCTAGTGACTGATTCCCAGCCAAAAGCGCAGATGCCCTCTGGAGCATCCATCTATTTTTATGTGACAGTATGCATCCTGAAGACATACAGAGTAGCATTCATTCGTCCTTATGCAGAAGTGGCAGGGTGGACCGAATCGTAACCATCTGGAACTTTGACTTATTTACATACTGATTCAGATTGCTTAGACCCAGCACTGGTCTCAAGTCTGACGTTTTCTTTGGCATTAAAAGGAAACGGGTGTAAATTTTGAATCCTCATAGTTCAGTCGGAATCTCCTGGTTGGCTGTTTATTATCATTATTATCCTCCGACTAGATGGAATGTAGGGAGGTTTCTTCCTTACTACTGGAGGTGGAAGGGAAGGGGGGATGTTAATAACCCTGGACATTCTGCTTGGCACCCAGGCATCGCTTGTCAGATTGATTCAGGTATCTATGTGCAATGAAGCATGACCCCCCCCCCCAACTGTCTTCAGAGATGGACAGTAGGGCAGCATGTCAGGGGCATTGATAGAGCATGGTTCTGCAGACCCCTTCTCTCTGTGGGGTGGCATCTAATATAGAAAAGTACAGTTTTGTACCTACCATAAATGTAGATGTTCGAGGATCCACATTGCTGCAGTCCTTACTATTGGGGTAGTCCGCTGTCCAGTCGGCCCGAATACCAGAGTATATGGCTGACGTCGGTCAGGGCGCATTAGACTGACGTCAGTACGTCAGGGTACTAATGCGCATGACCGACGCCATATCCTCAGTCTTTTCTTGCCCCAGATGTCAGAAGACCCTAAAAAGACAAGGCCCAAAATACCTGCACCAAAAATATGTACAATATATACAAAAATATATACAAAAATATCAACATATAACCTCACCTACACAACCACCCCTAAACACAGAGGGAAGGAGGGAGGTAAATTGGACTGCAGCAATGTGGATCCTCGAACATCTACATTTATGGTAGGTACAAAACTGTACTATGTTCTTCGCTCCACATTGCTGCAGTCCTTACTATTGGGTAGAATCCCAAAGCAGAGGTAAGGGAGGCTGGCAAATCATAAAGAAGTAGGAGCTGACAACATGCCTTGCAAAACAGCTGTGGCAAAACCAGCCCTAGACTTAGAGTAGATAGGAAGGTGATAATGCTTAGAGAAAGTATGCACTGAACTCCAAGTAGCTGCCTCCAAAATATCCTTAGTTGCCACACCCTTAGAAATGCTGTTGAAGTGGCAGTAGCCCTAGTGGAATGAGGCCTAATCCCAGCTGGAATCTCCTTGCCATGATGGGAATAACAAAATGCAATGCAAAACCCAATCCACCTAGAAATAGTTTGTTTTGACACAGGCTTGCCCTGAACTCAAAGCAAAAGAAACAAACAACTGCTGAGACTGCCTAAAATCCTTAGTCCTGCTTAAATAATAACGCAATTGCCTGTGTACATCTAAAGTGTGCAAAATCTTGTCCCCTTTATTTTGGGGGTCTGCATAAAAGTAGGCAAATGAATAGTTTGGTTTAAAGCCACACTAGAAAGCACCTTAGGCATAAAGGAAGGATTAGTACGTAATGATACCCTATCCTTATGGAAAATCAAAAGGGCTCTACTGCCATAAGGGCCTGCAACTCAGACACCCTTCTTGCAGAAGTAATAGCCAACAGAAAAGCAGTCTTCCATGACAAGTATTTCAATTCAGCAGTAGCTGCAGGCTCAAAAGGTTGTAGAGTAAGTTTTTCCAACACAAAATTGAGATCCCAAGCAGGAGTAGGAGCTCACGTGGGGGTCTTATATTCTTTGCCCCTCTAAGAAACTGCTTGAACAAAGGATGCGAAAACAATGGTGGGTCACAATCATAGTGAGCTGAAATTGCTGCAGCATGAATCTTAATGGAAGAGAAGGACAAACCTTTGTCCAATAACTCAGTAAGATATTGAAGAGCCACACTCAAATTAGGCTCAGAAATCTCCAAATTCTTTGCTGTACTCCAAAATAAAAATCTCTTCCACTTTTCTGACACTTTCCTTGTACTAGGTCTTCTAGCTTCCATAATCACATTTAAAACTTGTTGAGGAAGTTGAGACCTGCTGTGTTTCAACACAGAATATGCCAGGCTGTTAGATGAAGAGAGTGAAGCTTGACATTGAGCAGGTGACCGTCCTTCTGAGATAACAGATGAGGAATCAAAGGTAAAGGCCATGGAGGCTTCCTTACCAGACTCCTTAGTAGTGGGTACCAGTGTTGCCGAGGCCAATCTGGAGCTATCAAAATCATCCTTGGCTTGTCTTGTCTGACCTTTAATAGCACCTTTGGAAGAAGAGGCAGAGGTGGAAAGGCATACACATGAAGGTTTTTCCAACTGAAAGACAGAGCATCCACTTTCCAAGCTGTGTGATGAAACCCCTTTGTGCAAAACTTTGGCAGCTGGTGGTTTAGTGGAGAAGCGAACAGATCTATGTCTGGAGTTCCCCATGACACTGTCAATTTCTGAAATACATGAAGATCCAGTTTCCACTCGTGGGGATCCATGATTTGTCTGCTTAACACATCTGCTAAGGAGTTCTGTGCTCCTGGCAGAAACCTTGCCTGAAGAGTTAGTTGCAAGCTTAGCAGTCTCCCATAAAATCATTGCTTGCCTGCATAGAGGATAAGAATGTGTTCCCCTTGCTTGTTGATGTACCACATGACAGTTGTGTTGTCTGTTAGAATCAACACCTGCCCTGGAAGAAGTAACTCCTTGAAAGCCATTAATGCAAACTGGACTGCTAACATCTCCTTCATGTTGATATGTAGATGCTGTAGTCTGGCAGGCCACTTGTCTTGTATCCACTTTCCATTTAGATGAGCTCCCAAGCTATGTCCGAGGCATCTGTCGTTAAAATCTGACTCGCCTCTGGCCAGGTCACAGAGAGTCCCTTGTTTAGGTGACATTCCTGAGCCCACCACAAAATTCTTTCTGAAGGCAAGGTATTATTTGAATGACAGTGTCCAAATCCTGGCAGTGCTGTGTCCATACATTTTTGAGATACCATGGTAGCTTCCTCATATGCAGTTTGGCATTGGGAAGTACCAGAATACAAGATGCCATGAACCCTAATGCTTGAAGGACTGTCCTTGCAGTCAGCACGGACTGATGAGATAGTTGATGGAAGTAAAGTGATAGACTCTTTTGTTTGTCCGGGGTTAAAAAGGCCATCTGGGCTGCTGTATTCAGTCTCACACCCAGAAAGCACATGTCTTGAGAGGGTACTAGACTGGACTTTATTTCGCTCACAGAATACCCTAGGCATCTTAGCACTGCTATAACATATTCCAGATGCTGTAGAAGGTCTTCCTTTTCTTGAGCCAGAATCAGGCAGTCGTCCAAGTAAGGATAGATTTGAATTCCTTTTAGCCTGAAGTAAGCTATCACTGGAGCCAGAACCTTTGTGAATACTCTGGGCAGTAGATAAGCCAAAGGGCAATGCAGAGAACTGATAATGAGAATTTCCAGCTCGAAAACGCAGATACTTCCTGCAACTTAGTCTTATAGGCACATGAAGGTAAGCTTCCTTGAGATCTAAAGTTACCATCCAGTGATCTTTGCCCAGCAGAGGTAAAAGCTGTTGTAACGTCAACATCTTGAACTTGGGAATGTCCAGATAAGTGTTGAGGATAGATAAATCCAAAATTGGTCTCCACGTGTTCCCCTTCTTTGGTACTAGGAACAGGCGAGAATGAAATCCTAGGCCCCTTTCTGATACAGGGACTGGCTGAATGGCCCCTATTTGGAGTAACAGAGAAATTTGCTTGTGAGCCTCTTTCCTTTGTGGAGGAGGAACATCTGGCATGCCTTTGAAAGGGGGCAATGTATGGAAATAAAACCTGTAACCGTGGTGAATGATATCCAACACCCATCTGTCTTGAGTAATTAAATCCCAATTTCCTTTGAAAAGAGACAGTCTTCCTCCCAAAGGAGCTGCCAGCCGAGAATCTACTGGCAGCTGAAAAGGCAGGTCATTGGGTCTGTTTACGAAAGGACTGACCCCTGCCCTCACCAGAAGTCTGAGCAGGTGAACTCCCTGTTCTAGGCCTAAAAGAACCTTGAGCTCTGCCCCTACCACGTCTAGACCTACCCCTAGACTGGGAATCATAAGCAGGATATGTCCATCCCTTAGTAGGCCAATTTCTACTAAACTTCGGTGGCTGCACCCGCAAAAAATCTTTAACAGTTTGCATAGACTTAGCTTTGTCCTCCATTTTCTTTAAAACTACTTCCACAGGCGAACCAAACAACACATCAGACTGTAAAGGAGCATCCAAAATCCTTGTCTTAACATGCTCAGCTAAATTCCGATCCCTCAACCAGGCATGCCTGCGAAGAACAGAACTAGTGGCAGCCACCCTCGAGGAGGCCTGTACAGCATCAAAACCACATTGCAAAGAATGTTTACCCACTTGTTCAGACACATGAACTAAATCCAGCAACTCTTTACACTCAATACCTTCCGCCAAAGCATCCACCTTAGATTTCAGTTGTGAAAGGAGATAATTTTGATATTTAAGCATGTGAAACTGACAATTCAACGCCCTCATGGCTAAAGTGGAAGAAGTATACACTTTCTTTCCCCATCTATCCAAAGCCCTTGCCTCTTTATCAGTGGGAACAGGGTTTTTAACCACAGAGGCCTTAACACCTTTAGGTCCCTGAGAAACAGTTTCGGGTCTGCCCTAGGACTCTTAAAAGATACTTATGAGCTTCAGGCACCCTATAGTACCTATCAGGTTTAACAGGAGCAGGAGGCAAAGAATCAGGATTCAGGGAAGCCTCTGCAAAACATCTTCCACCACATTCAACACAGGAGGTATAGCTAAGGGCCTATGCTGGGGCAAAACAAGAATTCCCTAAGCCTTTTCCTGAATCAGAGTAATCCTGGCCTTCCCATTTAAAGTGCTCCCTCATGGAATGCAGAGTCTCTGAAAATGAGAAATCCTCAGGAGGAGAAGCTGTAGGAGTGGAATCATCCACATCAGAATCAGAATAAGGAGGATACTCCTGCAAGTCTTCCGTAGAAGACTCAGAAGCCTCTGAACACTGTTCAAAACTATCAAACTCTGGTTCCACCCTAGGCCTCTTATCAGGAGGGGCATAGAACCTCTAATCATAGTAATCAAATCTTCTGCCATTTTAAGCATATGTTTCTTAGGCACAGAACCTGAAATGCTAGGACCACTGAAGCTGAACTTGGCCTACCTCTCAAAGAAGTTTTGGCAACAGAAGGAGAGGCTCTAACTACCTTGGGAAGAGAGGGAAGAACAGTTACCTGAGAAGCCCCTCAGCCTGGCCTACCTCCTGAGAAGGCACATCCTGTAACAGTAAAGTCTCTGCCTGAGACTCCAAAGAAACTCCTGGCAAAACCTCTGGCTCCACTGAGCCTTCTAAAGAACCGACGTCCGGGACTGCCGGTTCATCAACCCTAGGCTTCGCTGTTTTGTCCTTGCGCTTCTTGGACGAAGCGGGCGGCGGAGCATCCGACGGCATTTTATAATTGCAACGCGTCCCAAACACTAACCTGGCACAGTCTAACCTCCTCTTAATAGTGCGTTTGTTAAACCTAGCACAAGAGCGGCATCCAACAACGTCGTGCTCAGGCCCTAAACAAGGTATACACAAGGTATGGTAATCCCTATGAGGTATCTGTTTCCCACAAGAAATACAGTTATTCACTTTTTCTGACATCCGGTTAAATACTGAGGCAAGAAAAACCAAAATGTTCCCAACGGGTACTTAGCCAACTCTGATTCGGTCTGAAACTCCGTTTCGAAATATTTCAGAACGCCAACCTGCACTCGCAAAACTGCTTCTGCATCGGACCATGCGGCAAAAAAGACTGAGGATATGACGTCGGTCATGCGCATTAGTACCCTGACGTACTGACGTCAGTCTAATGCGCCCTGACCGACGTCAGCCATATACTCTGGTATTCGGGCCGACTGGACAGCGGACTACCCCAATAGTAAGGACTGCAGCAATGTGGAACGAAGAACATCTTCCTCCTCTGACTATGAAGTGTCCCCGGGTTGATCTTGAAAACACCCCTGGTGTTTCCAAAACCAAGCTTTCCTTCCTGCTCATAGTGGGTAAGTGTGCCATTGATGCATGGCCCAAAGAAGGAGATTATCACACTCCAAAGACGATATTGGAAAAAATATTAAAACAATCCTGATTTCCTCCGTGCAGACCAAATAGAGAAATATGAACGTGCTCTTCTAGGCATTGTACTCCAAGGGGAAAAACCCCTTGGGAAAAGATAATTCTGGAAAGAATTATTACTCTAGTAAGAAGGAAGTCCTAGCCACTAAAAAAAAAAAGTTTTAAAAAGTGGGTGACCAACTAGGGTGAGAAAGATCACTCTCTCTGTCAAACCGAAAACAACTACAGAAGAAGGGCAGGGTTCGTTCAGAACCCTAGCCCTAAGGAGAAAAACAGACCCCATGGTGGAGGTTCCTATGGGGGCAGGACGGATCCAAGATGACTGGGGACTAACCAGTCCAATAACCTTGTGTCCCAGGCTCACCTTAATGAAAGAGAACCAGAACAAATGTGTGTAACGAATCGTAACTGGGGATCAGATGCAAGTCTCCAATACAAACCTGTATCCTGTGATGGCAAATTAAAAACAGACTCATAGAGCAACTTCATGGAGCAAAGACGGGGCGAGATGGACCAGACGTCTATGCAGGTTTAAACATACAGCCATAAAGAAACATGTAAACTCTACCTGGCAGTGCAGAGAAGTCTGTGTCAAAAAACCCTGCCTATAGAGCTTAGAGACATGGGCTTTTTAAGTGAGCCACCCACCTCCTGAAAGGAGAAAAGGAAGTCATACTCCTCAACCTCTTAGCTCAAGAAATCTGGACAAAACCTTAGACAATGTGGACAAAGGCCCCAACATAGGGGCAGACTTTTAAATATTGCTCTTATAAACTTAGAAATTTGATAGAATAACAGGTTTTGCATTATCATGAATTTTCTGAAGGGGAAGTCTGAAATTCAAATGTCGGTCATTATTTTCTGACCTTATCCCTCTATGAGTTGCCAGTGATTTGCCAAAAAGATAATGTATGAGAAACTGACCAAAAATATGGGGCAAAAAATGGACATTCTAAGAAAATCTGAACAGTTGAGAAGTATGGTGCCAGCTGCTATTTGTCAGATCCTAGGCTTAGGATCTGAGGAGAGAATTATCCTGACAGATAAGGCATTCAGGGGAAAGGCAGGACCCAAAAAAGTACTTTTTTTTTTCTTTTTGATGATCCAAGGAGGAAGCTCCAATCAGTTGGATCTCAAGACTTTGGATCCAAATAAGCTAGTAGAAAAGTTGGAAAACTGTGAAGACTGAAACTGTCAGATCAGAGGGGAACTTTGGATCTGGAGGAGGTCCTGGGAACTTTGAATCCAAAATCCCCATAATGTTATTTTAATCTTTTTTTTTTTTTAAACTGATGGGGGGGGGGGGGGGGGTTGAGTCCTGAAAAAGACCAGCAACAGGCTGTAAGGTCTACGTGTACAGTCTCTGCAATGGCAAGAAGCCATCCACATGGTCTGATGTTATTAAGTTTAATGTCCATCTTTAAACAGTACAAAGGTCTCCAGACATTGCCCTCTAGCACTTCATTTCAATAAGTATATGCATATTTTCAGCTGACTGCCACAACATGAATTGCACTCAGTGAATCAGCTGCAATCCAAGAGTATACCTCTCAAGACAAAAACAGGAGGCAAATCTTAAAAATTGCTTGAGTTCAGTCCTTAGCGATTGCTGCAACAAGACCAGATACCACAAGAGTCATGAGGAACAGACCAAAAAAGCACAAACAAAACATTTAGATAATCACAGCAAACCAGGCAGTGAAATGGCAGGTTCTCGCAATCTCCCACAGTGGGGAAAAAATTTGAGCAATAAAGCTGACAGAACAGCATGAGCCTCCGAAGGCCAAGAAATTGGAGACAAGAACAAAGGTCTTCTGAGAAGAGAGACCAACCACTGCAACTACATGTAAAGTCATATAGGACAAATACCCAGACACCCTGTGAAAACTGCACAGCAGTGGCATACCACCCAGAGGAGAGAAGGACAAGATGTTAGCAATGGAAGGAAACCTCTATGGATAAGAGGAAAACGGAAACTCGAATCCAGCAAACCGTGCACAAGAGACAACTAGAACAGTAAATAGTATTTCCAGCCACTAATGACAACTGAGGGAGGGAAATAGTTTCAGGAAATAACACATTAAAGTAGCTAGACAAATTTAGACTAAAATTTACAAATAAAACTTCTTACAGCTCAAGCCCAGAATCCTACATCTGACCAGGATGGCTTCAAATGAGATCTGAGGAGTTAGGGTTGTGGTAGTCCAATATGGGAAGATAGAGCAGCTCGAGATTAGGATCCAAAGTCTTGTAAAAGTGGTCTAGTCAGATCCAATGATTGGATCCAAGACCTATCAGTGAAAAAGAATGAAAAGGACTTCAGATCATATTGTTAACTTGAGGGACTGAAAGTTGGGAGGATCCAGATATGCAGGAAGAGAAATGAGATCCAGAATGGGATCCAGTACCCAAGCAGGGGACTTGGGAAGAGGCAAAGGGAAGGGAAACCACACCTGATGAAGCAAAAAAAGGGGCTACGAGGATCGCAGTAGCTCTGCAATAGACTGCTTCCTGAAGAAGTTCAGAGGAACTGGGGGTAAGCATAAAGCCCTGGGGGCCAAATAAGCGCCAGTGTGTCCCTGTGTGATTATCCCACATGGGGAATTAGGGCATAACAACTGCTGAACTTTTTGTTTGACGGAGAGACAAATGGGGGACTCCATGTTGCAACCTAACGCTGAAATATCGGAGCTGCAACCTTAGGATTTAGGGTCCACTCGTGAGGCAACAGATTTCTCTTGCTGAAGGTGTTTGTCAGAATGCTGGATTTCCCCAGGATGTGCATTATTACCAGAAACCACGGAGAAGAGATCCTCCACTGCCAAACCCTCAATGCCTCCTGACAGAAAAGATATGAACATACTCCTTCTACCTGTTGAGATATCAGACATATTGTCCATCTGTATTGAAATTACACCTCTGGGAAGGGCATCCTGAAAGGCCTGCAATGCAAGGAGGACTGCTGTCATTGCCACAGCATGGATGTGGGCCTCTGCAGATAACCAAGTCCCTTGAACTATCCTCCCTTTAAATGTCCCACTCCAGGAGGAACACACTGTGGGGACTGTGGGCGAGAGAGAGAAGGAAAAACGAACAGTCTCTCATCGGTTTCTAAGAGACTGCAACCACCAACAAATATGGTCATGGCACACCTTTGTTAACTGTTTTGGGAAGTCCAATTGATGCATAAGGAAAAGACCACTGAACAGCCAGAGTCCATTGCAGAGCCCTCATAAGATTTCTGGCTAAAAGAACCAACCCTATGAATGCTGCCATATGACATTGAAGTTTCATAACCAGAGGCTTAGAAGTTGCAAGCACTCAACAAGGCCTGAACATAAAGGCTGAAAACTCAAATTTGGACGCCTGACGATTTCGTTAGCCATGTCCAGGTGGCACCCTATGAATTCTAAAACTTACACAGGCTGAAGGCTCAATTTGGGATAACTGATTGCGATTCCCAAATGCTTGCTCACCTGGAGTAAGGAATCCTTGGCAGTGATCAATAAGGCTCTTGTTGTTGTGGTAAGATGCCAATCAAAGTATGGAAAGACCTTAAATCCCTGCACTCGAAGGCAAGCTGCAACCACAACTATGCACTTAGTAAACACCTGGGAGGTCTGTGGTGAAACCGAATGGCAGGGCTCTGAACTGATCAAGACTAGACTCCAGTGAGAAGCACAGAAACCTCCTGGGGTACCTGTTTATCTTGATATGACGGTAAGTGTCCATGAGGTCTATTGAGCACATCCAATCATCCTTTCTCAGAAGAGGCAAGACAGACTGCACTGTGACCATGTGGAACTTGGTCTTTTTGACAAATTGATTTAGTTTGCTTAGATCCAAAACATGTTTGAGGTCCTTGGTCTTTTTAGTGCTAAAAGAGCCTGGAATTAGCCCTGGATCCTTGCTGGTCTGGTGGGACCCACTGGATGACTTGATTTACAAGCAGCTTGTAGATCTCTACCGCTGCATATAGTCTTTGATGGGGTGGAACATTTAAGAGACATCTCTGATGACAGTTTAGAACTTCTGAAAAGGGAATGTAATAACTTATGGATATGATTCATGATAACCATGCATCTGAGGTGATGGCCTCCCTTCAGGGCTGCTGAAAGGGCCTGCTAGAGACAGTCCAGCAGAAACCTTGATTATGCAGGCCGCCCCTATGTCATAGGTGGTACCATTATGATTCCCCATCTTCAGGAGGAATCCTCAGAAGGTATGCCCTGAGAAGATTGCTGTGACTTTCTGAAGAGGCACTTACCCCCCTTCTAATTCCTTTAAAAGGTCCATTGAGGGCTGGCAAAGTGTACTCATATGGCAGGCAGTGTCTTCCCATCCTGTTCTCTCCTTGTCTGAGTATTCTTAACTTTGGGCCTAAATAAGGAAGACCCATCAAAAGAGGCACTGACAAAAGATGCCTTGAAGCAAAGAGATGAGTCTTCCTGGTTTTCTGTAGCATAGGGGATTGGTACCTAGAAGTCAGAGCCAATATCAGCACTGGGGCACCTGAAAATCATGGCACCTTCAGGTTTGGCAAGCCCAAGGAGGAAGGACCAGGACAACAGAGATTAGCAGGTCTGGAGTCCCTCTGTCAGAGCTTCTCGGACCCAACCTTCAGAATTGAGGGAGAAGCAACCAGAGGAATAGAAGAAGGAGAACCAGAGGAGAGAAGCCCTTTGAGGACGAACTTGGCCCTGCGTTCATTAATGGATCTTGTCCTGAACCACTCACAAATACAGCACCCAGAACCTAGGTGCAAAGCTCCCAAACAGTGCACACACTTCAAATATGCATCCTGCAAAGGCAATTTGTAGCCACAGGGCACACACTTTTTAAAACCCTTATCCATAAACTAAAAAAATAAATAAATAAATACAAGACAACATAGCTAAAAACATGCAATAAAACCACCAACTAATCTAGGGGAAAAACAAACAACTAAACACACTGAAAAGGCAGGAAAGTCCAAATGGACACTTGCCCTTTCCCAACAACCCTTCCCAGCTACCCATCTACCTAAACACAGACAATAGTACCAAAAAACAGAAAGAGGGTAAGCGATAGCACAGTGCTTTCTTTGTTGAGATTTCTGCCAATTACCAATACAGGAAACACTAAGCAGAGCCAACATTATGCTGCTAACTACAACGGAGGATCAGGGTGAGGAGTAAGACAGTGTAGGTAAGGGAGATGGAGTTAAGCATGTTGAAGACTTTGGATCTGACACCAGACAATTCCAAAGACCCACAGGTTGAAGCCAGATGGAGCAGACAACACTGGATCAACTGTACAAAAGATCAGCCTGCCAAACAGCATGTGCATGTAAGACGAACGTTGGAAATGCACATTCAAAATACTATCATGTATAAATTGGTGGGAACAACAGCTTTTTACCATAATGACTACTCTATCCATATTATCATGAAATGTAAATGACCTTACAGGTAAAGATAAAAATGAAAGATTACTGAATTTTATTAAGAAATAAGAAGTGCAAACAGCTATGCTGCAAGAGATGCATTTTGATAGAAATGAGCATATGAATTTTATAAAATAAAGGATTTCAGGATGGATATTTAGCAGGATACCAGGAATAAAGGAAAAAGGAAGCAATACTTGTTGCTAGAGGGGGTTCTAATACTGACTGAAGAGGAAAAAATATAATGATGGTAGATTTGTGGTAAAACAGAAGGAGGATTATGCTAGCATGTATTCATATTCCAACAAAAATTGCTACTATAGAGATAAAGAACATTTTGGAAGAAGTAACCACTTTTCAGCAGAGAATATTACTTCTAGGTTGGGACTGCAACTTGGTTTGCAACAGTTAGAATGTATCAGGGGAACCTAGAAGGAAAAAATATAATAAAACAGGGTATATTACTTTAGAAATTTATGAAAATATTGGTATGGAAGACATGCATTCAGTAGTAGGAACACAGAGGATGCACATACTATTCTCCAGGGTATAACTATTTGGTTTGACTGAAAAGAAATGGTATTTCACAGGAACGTGCATTTGATTGAAAGCTTTGACATACAGCCAATAACAATTTCAGATCATGCAGGAATAAACAAGATAATGCAGGGTAATGAAGTAAGAGAGTCACTTGCACTTTCCCACCTACCTGTTAAAAAGACAGGAATTTATGAAATCCATCCATCCATCCACAACCCTTTTTTCCCCCATGTCTTTGAAATGTATGAGGAAACCGAAGTACCAGAAGGAAATCTACGTGAACACTGGGAGGACATGGAGACTCTGCAAAAAAGGCACCACAGCCGAGAATTTAACCAGACAGCCTCTTGCTGTGAGCTGACAACACCATCCGCTGTGCCTCGAGTACTGGAAATGATTCAAAATAGAAATATCTTTAGAAGTAACAGCCAGTGAGTGGGGTAAAATGAAAATAGAGTTTAAAAGCAACATATAAATAGAGAGATATGGTTAAGTAACGAGAATTACTTAGGGGGCCTGGCAAAGGTTAAAAAATTGCATAATAAAGGGAAACTCACAGAAGAAGAAGTATCAAAGAGAAAATAAAGGGAGCATTTTGGATAATGTGCATGAGATTGGAAAGACTGCAGTTAAGCAACTATTTTTAGTAACTCCAAAGCACAAACAATTCTGGCACAACAACTCAAGCAACAGAAAGTAGAAAGGGTTGTTGCTAAATTGAAGAAGGATATGACAAGAAAAATAACCAGAAATCCTATAGAAGTGTCGACAGATTTTGAAAATTTCATTAAAATTTATATAATGGAGGCAAATGTGGAAACAAAGAAAGAGCACAAATGGAACTATTCATGGAAGACTTAATTATGCCAAGGTTAGTAGAAGATGAAGCACAACCACTAATAGTTAAGATAGGAGGAGACCAGATAAAAATGATGACTTCGCTGCAGGGAAGCATCCAGAAATAGATGGCATTCCTGTGGAAGTCTGAATGTTAGGAGGGAAGAAAAAAAGATCCAGAAAACTTTGTTTAGCAGTATTTTAAAGGGAAGTGAAGCACAACATCTTAGAAGAAAGCTGCTGTGGCTAGATTACCTAGAGAGGATAAAGACTAGTCAGACCTAGCTTCTTATAGACCCATTTTAATTTTAAATAATGATTATAAAATGTTTATGTCTGTACTAGCTAAAGGAATAGCAAACATGTTGATAAAAGTGATAGATATGGATCAACATTTTTCTTTGCGGGGGCAAACATTTGACATCAATATAACCATGATGATCCAGAGGGATGCAGAATTTAAGAAAATACAGCTGTTGCTGATTGGAGAACTCTCTATCTGCTTCAAGACCTAAGTAACCCGGGATTTTATGAATAGGGCAATGGTAGCATTTGCATTCCCTCATACAATAAGGTTAACCAAGAGGATATAGTAAGGATCAGAGGCAAGAATTAAAGAGGGAGGGTTCCTCTCCTATAAGTTGGGTTTGAACACATGACCCGGTCAAGGATGTCCTCTTTTCCCTTTGTTTTATGTTTAGAGGCATTGCTAAAGAAAATAAGGGGCTCAGAAATTCAAAGATACAACTGGCATGGTTATCAAGAAAAGTTGGCTTCATTTGCAGATGATATTATTTTGTATTTGATAAATCCAGAAAGTGCATCGCAGTGCTGTGAAGCATTTTGAAATTTTTTTATCCATAAAGACTTGAAATTAATGAAGATAAAACAAAGCCTACAGCCGTAAATTATATATCCACACATGCATTTGTTTGGCAATACCCACATTTACAGGGGCACAATACGATGAAGTATTTAAGAGTATGGATTGATAAGGTTTCTGTTATGGCAGAGAAGGTTAGGTGGGTGGAGACTAAATAGATAACACAAAAACTGAGCAACTAGAACTGCTTGTTTTTGGATACCAAGATATTAAAATACAATCATTGAAAATGTTTTAGTCTCTTTAGTTTTATACACAGTGCAGGCATATTTTAAATCAACATTAGGAGAAGTCGTGGATCATAATTAATGAAGAATTTTAAGAATTTATTTGGGAGGGGAAGAGGGACATAGTTAAATGGAATACGTTGATTCCCCCAAGACAACAAGGTGGTCTAAGATTACTTGACTTGAAGGGAGATTTTAGAGCTACACGGGTCATAGTGGAAGGGAATGATGAAACAGAGGGTTGTGTTGAGAAGTAAGGGGAGAGAATACGGTTTTATATGCAGTTCCTTAAGAACAAGAACCATACAGAACATTATATTTACAAGGTGGCATAAAACATTGCAAAAACTAAAACACAAGAATGGAAAAGGGAGATTTTACCTATAGGGATGACAAGTAGGGATACAGATAACTACACAACATCAGGGCTGGATTTTTCTGGAGAAACTTAGTAAAGGAACCAAGGTATCTGCAGCAAATAACTAGAGAGGGAAAGATAAAGTGAGATGAGGCCAAGCAAACATTTTGAGTGCAGGTTAGAGACTGCCCTTCCTTACCAGGGATTGATAACAGAGTATAGCAGACAGAAATGGATAGGGGAGCCCTACACGAAAGACCAGCTCTGTTAGAGTTTTTAACGAAGTCTAAAACAGACTGCTGTTAAAAAAGGGATAATTACTAGGGCATACAAAACATTACACAAGAATAAAAATCAAGCGGAGGAGGTTAGAAAAAAATGGGAAGAGAGAATGAAAAGGCAACATATAAAAGAACAATTGGAGGTCATCTGTAGGGTTCCAAATATTCAACAAAGTCTGCAAAGTTTAGGATTTTTACTTGGAAGTATTTGTATAGGTATTTTAAGCCCCAAGAAGACTTAAAAAAAAAAACATTTTCTCAAGTAAACAGCAAATGCTTGATGTTTAATAGGTCAGATATATGCAATTAGAAACATTTTGTTTTTTGAGAAAGTAATACATTGGCACATTTTTACAAAATTCTTGCAGAGTATTTTGTCAGAAATATTGGGAAAGCAAATGGTTGTAACTAAGGAAATTATTATTTTCAGCTGGGATATTGATCCGAATTGAGCAGGCATGTTAAAGCCTTACTATGTTTAATGCTACTGGCTGTCAAAAAAAAAAAAAAAAAGGTATTAAAAATGGACCTCAAATTCTAAACCAATTCTAACTATAGTAGTGATACTTGTAAAGGAAGAAAAAAAAAATCACTGAACACAAGACTTTTAGAAAAAAAAGGAGCGTACCCCACAGAAATAAACAGAATTTGTGGGAATGCCTCATGCAAAATAATGTTCAGGAGGAGTGAAGTTTGAGGGAAGGTAGGACTTGAGAAATTTGCATAGCCGAGTGAACAGCAATTGTTAAAAAAAAAAAAAAAACATGCATAATGCATAGAAATGAAAAATGCTTGCCATGGTCCGTTTTCTGTTATTGCATGTGTACCTATGTCATAGTCTATGACATAAGACATTATTTAAAGGTGTCAAAAATTGTCATACTCCTCTTATAACGACGGCAAGCAGAGACTTCCAGCTACATAACTAACTTTCAAAATGCATATTAATTCACATTTTCAAAATTATCCTTGATCCATTTCTTCCTCATCACCAACATTCCAGGTCCTGTCAGTAAATCAATTAAGACCAAATGTTTGCTCCGGGCTAAATATCTAACATAATTATTAAGATTGACACTCAAGGATCTGTAACTGTACTCACCCCTTTTCAGATTACCTCTTCCCTGCACTCCAGCATTAAAAAACAAACAGTCATATGATATTTGCTCTACTGAAAGAATTCTCTGCCGGAGTCAATTTACCCCTCTTTCTCCCGACTTTCTCCTAAACTAAAACATGGGAAAGTATTTTGGGATCCATACAACACAGCTGGCTGTGCTCACCTATCTCCCAAACAACCCCAGTTATAAAATGGGCTATATCATGTTGCATGTTACAAAGCATTACATACATGCTGATATTCTGCCATATTTACGTAATTAATGCCTTTCAACTGTCCCCGCTCCTAGCCCACCACTCATCCTAGGTCTTTCTGAGAGGCTCTGAATTTCACAATCTACTTTATCCTTAGGTAACTATTTAATTACCGTTTTAAACGGTGAGTAGGCTGAACATCTGGCATGCAATCTGGCAGTCATGGCACTCTTCACCTCCTCTGGCTTTCCCCTTAAACCATACTCTGTCAAACTCTCAACCAAGTTTCTTTTGTGCACAGATACCATCTCTCTCTTCACTTTCTCATCAATCTTCCAGTGAGAAAGTATTCAGCTCCCATAACATCTCATACTGTACAATCCATGCCATTTCTTTTACCGGTAGCCTTCCTGTACTCTTTACAGCTATATTGATTATCTCATCTTTCTGTGAGAACCAGAACTGAATAAACTATTCAGTCTGACTACAGGTCTGCAGAAGGTTAATACAACTCTTCTAACCCAAGACTCTACTCCCTTAAAGACAAAACCTAGTATGTTGATTGCCTTAGTTATGGCTTTCTCAGTTTAACCAACAGATGCAATTTATGCTGTTCCCAACAATCGATAAAGTCTTTTTCTTGCTTTGTGTTTTTTTTTAAGTTTGCTCCTCTAAACTGGTATACAATTTTGGGGTAAGTATATACTGCATAAAGTACTATACACTTCAAATAATTACTCTCACCTGCCACTTCTTGAATTGCTCCAACAGTCTCCTCAGATCAATTACCTTTAAAGGTTCTTTACCTACCATCTGCCACTGCCACTTTGAGTCACCTTAAATGACTGCGCTTATTCTCATCATCACATGTAATACATGAGATGAATATGTAAAACTACAGTGATTGCAGGACTGACACTTGTGGAATCCCACTAAGCTCTCCTTTGACAGCTCCTCTTGATTACTACCATTTAATTCCTGCCAACCAGCTGCCCTTCTATCCAGTCACCTTCAAATTGCCTATCCACCTCCTGAGGCGGCATTGTCTAAGGCAATTTGAAAGAATACTTCTGAGGTTTAATACAATCCTGGAAGGTACACTATCAGGACCCTGAACTTTCTTCTTCCCTTTAACTATTTCCCCTCTGTAGTAGTCTTCTTATTTCGGCTTTTCCCGGTTAGGGGTCGCCACAGCAGAACTCTGGTCCACTAATGATTGGTAGTTGATTTTTACATGCGGAGTTACCAGCCCTGACGTACAACCTTCAACGAAGGTACGCCCATTCACGTATGTCTCCATGCAGAAGACGCTCTAGCTGAGAATCGAACCTGACAGCATCTTACTGTGAGGTGACAACGCTACCGCAGCACCACTATTTCCCCTCTGTGAATTCCCTTAATCTGCAACTGTAAGATACCGTCCCTCTTTTCTTCTCTCAAGTTGGCTCTCCCAGTTTCCATCTTGTTCATGAAGAAAGAGATTTCAGAGGAATTCCAAATCTCTGCAGCTGTATCTTGACCTTCTTTCCATTACTTCTCTAAAGAGTACACTTGTGTGGAGTGCTCACTATAGCAGTACACAAAGTGTCACTATCTTTATAGTGCTGAAGGCATATTCACTCCAGCCAGAAGATAAATAACCATTAAACATATTCCAATTAGCAATGATGAATAATGATCTACTGCTCCCAAATGTGTGACTGGTTGGATGCAAAACATGTGCAAAGTAACCTCAAGTACAACTAGAATGTGCAGGCCAGAATTTGAAACCACAACATATTCCAATTAGCAATGATGAATAATGATCTACTGCTCCCAAATGTGTGACTGGTTGGATGCAAAACATGTGCAAAGTAACCTCAAGTAAAATTAGAATGTGCAGGCCAGAACTTGAAACCACAAGGGCACCAAAGAAAATAAACTTTTAGGAAATAAATGTGTCGGGGAAACAAATCTGAAAGGCATATGCACAGGACAGAAGCTGGAAGTGTCAATTTCTGCCCACTTCCTAGTGATAAGGCAAAGTTCTCTCTCCCTGTAAGTCACCATACTGTTGCTCATAAGAAGTTGACACAGGCTCAATTATTCACCTCGTGCAACCAAACCTCTGAAAGGGGACCACATACAGTATGCCAAAGGACAAAGTACAGTTTTGTACCTACCATAAATGTAGATGTTCGAGTGCTAATACAGCTGCAGTAATCACATATGGGTTCTCTGCCGTCAGGCAGTCCCTCGGTCGGCCGAATTCCAAAGTCTTGGTCCGGCGTCGGTTGTTGTCCCTTCTTCCCTGACGTCAGTGCGACAGGGGTATATAAGTTACAGCCGACGCCATATACTCCAGTCTTTCTTGCCCCAGATGTCAGGAGCCCCCAAAAGAAGGCAATAGATAAATTATATATATATACATATATATATATATATATATATATAAATATATTCAAGCAATGCAATGTTATCAAAAAAGAGTAGCTGCAAGCAAATACACCATAGGAGGATAACCCAAAATAGGTTGTATGAGGAGGTGTTAGCCACAAGTCCTATACCTAGAGGGGAAGGAGGGAGGGAAACCTGTACTGCAGCTGTATTAGCACTCTAACATCTACATTTATGGTAGGTACAAAACTGTATGATGTTCATCGTGCATACAGCTGCAGTAATCACATATGGGTAGAATCCCAAAGCTACGCACAGGGTGGTAGGCACTAGGTAGAACTGGGATGAGCCAGAATGCCCTGCAATACAGCAGTAGCAAATCCTGCTCTAGTTTTGGAATATAAAGGCAGATGGTAGTGTCTAGTGAAGGTATGTACAGAACTCCAAGTGGCTGCCTCCAAAATATCTTTAGTAGGAACTCCTCTGAGGAAGGCCGTGGAGGTAGCTGTGGCCCTGGTGGAGTGTGGTCTGATGCCTACAGGGGCAGATTTCCCATGATAGGAGTAACAAAAATGTATACAGTGGCCTATCCATTTAGAGATTGTCTGTTTGGTAACAGGCTTCCCTTGGGCTCCTACAGCATAAGACACAAAAAGTTGTTCTGATCTCCTGAAAGGATTTGTTCTGTCCAAATAGTAACAAAGCTGTCTATGGATGTCTAAGGAATGTAGCAGCCTTTCCCCTTTGTTTTGAAGATTGGGGTAAAAGGTAGGTAGGTGTATGGCTTGATTTAAAGTTACCTTGGATACCATTTTAGGCATAAATGACGGGCTGGTTCTAAGGGAAACCCTGTCCTGATGGAAGATAAGGAAGGGCTGCACAGCCATGAGGGCTTGTAGTTCCGAAACCCTACGAGCTGAGGTAATGGCCAAAAGGAAAGCTGTTTTCCAGGACAAGTATTGCAAATCTGTTGAGGCAGCTGGTTCAAATGGAGGTAATGTTAATTTTTCTAGGATGCAATTAAGATCCCAGGCTGGCACTGGTTGTTTCCTTGGTGGTCTTATATTCTTAGCCCCTCTGAGGAATTGCCTTAAAAGTGGGTAAGAGAATAACGGTGGATCCGTGTTGAATTCTGCAGAAATGGCTGAGGCATGGATTTTTATGGAGGAAAATGAAAGTCCACTGTTCAGCAGCTCAGCTAGATACTGTAATGCCAGAGGCAGATTCAGTTTTCTAGGGTCCTGGCCTCTTTTCTCATTCCAAGAGCAAAACCGTTTCCATTTTGCGGAGTAAGTCTTCCTAGTAGATGGCCTTCTGGCCTCCAGAATGACATTCTGCACCTCTTTGGAGAGAAGGGTCTGCTGTGGTGTTAAGGAATTTTCCATGCAGCAAGTTTGAGTGTTTTTAGCTGACTGTGAAGAGTTTTGTAGTTGTGCTGAGTCAGTAGGAGAGGCATTAGAGGTAGAGGCCAGGGAGGAGTATGTGTTAGACTCCTTAGGAGTGGGTACCAGTGCTGCCTTGGCCAGTCTGGAGCAATCAGTATAATTTTCGGTCTGTCTGCCTTTGCTTTCAGGAGTACCTTGGATAGAAGGGGCAGAGGTGGGTAAGCGTACACTGTCCATGCTGTCCAACTGAATGAAAGGGCGTTCACCTTCCATGCCTTTGGATGAAAAGTGCTTGAACAAAACGTTTCCAATTGATGGTTCCTGTGGGAGGCGAAGAGATCTATGTCTGGCCTTCCCCATGCTTGGATTATCTTTGCAAACACCTGTGGATGCAGCTTCCATTCGTGTGGATCTGTCATATTTCTGCTAAGATTGTCTGCCAGCGAGTTTTCCAAACCTGGGAAGTATTGTACTTGAAGTTCGATTTGCCATTCCAGAGCCAAGTTCCAAAGTGTCATGGCTAGTCTGCACAGGGGATATGAATGTGTTCCTCCTTGTTTGTTTATGTACCACATTACTGTGGTGTCGTCTGTTCTTATCAATAATTGTCCTGGATGCAGGAGGTCCTTGAATGCTGTAAATTGCATTTATTACTGCTAGCATTTCTTTTTGATTGATGTGAAGGTGCTTTTCCTTTTGGGACCATTGGCCCTGAATGCACCTGCCTGCCATGTGTGCCCCCCAGGCGTAATCTGAGGCATCTGTTGTGATGACTTGATTTGCTTGAGGCTTGCAGAACGGGAGACCTGTGTTTGCTTGACATGCTTGGGCCCACCATAAAAATTCCTTTTGCAAGCATGGAATTATTGGTATTATTGTTTCCAAGTTGTGGCTGTGTTGAGACCACAGGTTTTTTAGGTACCATTGAAGTTTTCTCATATGCAACTTTGCACATGGGATTAAAAGAATGCAAGATGCCATGAAGCCCAGAGCCTGCAGGATTTTCCTTGCAGTAAGCCTGGTACAATTTGCTAGTGTTTTGAAGTACTGAGTTAGTTGCCCTTGTTTTTCTGGCGTAAGATAGGCCATCTGGGTGTTTGTGTCCAAGCTGGCACCCAGGAAAGTTATTTTCTAAGATAGTGTCAGCCTGGATTTCTCTTTGCTGATTGTGTATCCTAGAGAATTCAGTAACCGTGTTGCATAAGCCAGATGTTCCAGAAGAGTGTGCTTGCTGTCCGCTTGGATCAGGCAGTCGTCCAAATAAGGGTAAATTTGTATCCCCTTGAAGTCTGCAGTAGGCAATTACTGATGCCAGGCATTTCGTGAATACTCTGGGCGCAGTAGATAAGCCAAAGGGCAATGCAGAGAATTGATAGTGGATTGAACCTGCAAGAAATCTGAGGTATCTTCTGCAGCTTTGTCTGATTGGGGCATGCAGGTATGCCTCCTTGAGGTCCAAAGTTACCAGCCAAAACTCCTTGCCCAGCATGGGAAGTAGTTGCTGTAATGTGAGCATCTTGAATTTTGGTACGAGTAGAAATGTGTTTAGGATGGATAAGTCCAAAATGGGTCTCCAGTCGGTTCCTTTTCTTGGTACCAGGAAAAGTCTGGAATAAAAACCTTGACTTTGTTCGTGAGTAGGAACCTCTTGAATAGCTTTCATGTCCATGAGTTTTGTAATTTGTATTTGTGCCTCTGCCCTTTGATTGTGTGGCAGGTTTGGCATGCCTCTCATTTTTGGAAGAGTGTGAAAATGAAATCTGTAGCCTCTGTTTATTATGTCCAGGATCCATTTGTCTGTTGTGATAATCTGCCAATTTCTTGAAAATAGTGCCAGCTTTCCTCCCAAGGGGGCTGCCAGCTGAGATTTGCTTGGCATGAAAAGGAGGAAGTCATTGGGTTTGCTTTCTGTATTGTTGTGCACTGTCTTCGCCACCTCTTGGTGCTTGAGATTGCCATTGTCTGCCTCTGTATGATCCTTGAGCTTGTCCTCTGCCCCTTGAGTGCCTGTTATCTACCTCTTTGGGGCTTGTCCGTGGCTGGAAAGGACCAGTTTTTTGAAGGCCAATTTCTGTTAAAACGAGGTGGCTGTACCTGTAGAAAAGCCTTGACAGTTTGCATAGATTTAGCTTTTTCTTCCATCTTCCTTAGTATGTCCTCAGCATTAGTACCAAATAGCACATCCTTTTGTAAAGGAGCATCTAGTAGCTTAGCTTTAACATGATCAGGCAAGCTTTGTTCCCTAAGCCAGGCATGTCTACGAATGACTGCACCTGTAGCCGCAACTCTACTTGAGGCCTCTAAGGCATCATAACCACATTGTAAGGTGTGTTTACCCACTTGTTCTGCACTATGCATCATATCCTGCAATTCCTTCAAATCTGGTTGTTCAGGTTGAGACATTTTGTTTCTTAATTGTGATAACAGAAACTGCTGATATTTAAGCATATGGAACTGACAATTTAAGGCCCTCATGGCTAGGGTGGCCGAGGTGTATACCTTTTTCCCCACCTTTCTAAGGATCTAGATTCTCTTTCAGAAGGAAGTGGGTTCTTGGCAGTAGAGGCCTTCATCCCCTTGGGGCCTTGAGAAATGGTTTCAGGGTCAGCATTATGGCTTTTGAAAAGAAATTGGTGAGAGTTAGGGACTCTGTAGTACCTATCAGGCTTGACTGGTGCAGGAGGCAGGGAATCCGGATTAAGACAAGCCTCCGAGTAAACATCATCAAGTATGTCCAGGACAGGAGGTATAGCCAGAGGTCTGTGTTGGGGTAACAAGAGAAATTCCCTTAGCCTTTTCTTGGAATCAGAAAAGTCTTGGCCTTCCCAATGGAAGTGCTCCCTCGAGGTGTGTAAGGTTTCCCCAAAAGAAAAATCCTCTGGGGGAGATACAGAAGGAATGGACTGTTCTGCATCAGAATCTTCATAAGGGGAGTACGAGTGTTCCTCCACATCAGAATGTAATGAGAAAATGGAGCCCTGTTCAGAGGAGGGAGAGTCTTCCTCCACTCTGGGTCTCTTGTCTGGAGGGGGTTGGGAACCCCTGACATAGGAAATTAAATCCTCAGCCATTTTAAGCATCTGCTTTTTAGGCATGGGGCCTGGGGATGGGCCCTGTGCAACAGGCCTCTTGGTATGCATGGCTGATTTGGACTTAGTGAAGGCCTTAATAGAAAAGGAAGAAGAGGGTCTAAATGCACCCTGGGTGGAAGTGGACCTGTCCACACTAGGTGGCTCAACAACCACTGTGGTTTCGGTGGTTGAAGTCTGAGTAAGGGCTGAGGTACCAGCGGTCTCGGGTACAGAAGACACCGCCAAGGTAGTGTCGTCGGTAGTCAGGGACTGCATAGGCGTCTCGCTGAGAACAGGACCACGTGTAGCCGGCTTTGGTGTGGTGTCGGTGGAGACTGCGGGCCTCGCATGTCGGTCTTTATCCTTGCGGTTTTTGGATAAAACGGTAGTCGGAGTATCCAACGACATTTTATAATCAAAGGCTTTACCAAAATAATGTTGGGCGGACTCCGCCCGACGCTTAATAGTGCGTTTATTGAAAGTCGCACAGAAGCGACAGCCCGAGACGTCGTGGTCTGGGCCTAAACAAGGTATGCAAAGGGAATGAAAATCCTTATGCGGTATTTGCTTCCCACAAGAAATACAATTGTTAACTTTGTCTGACATCGGTCTGAGGCAAGGAAAGTTTCCCCAATGGGGTACTTAGCTTTAAAGAAGACTTCGGTTTCCAATTTTTCGTAAATTCAGGAGCTGGCCGACCGGCACTTGCGAACTGCTTCTGCTTCGGGCACCACGCGGCAAAAAAGACTGGAGAATATGGCGTCGGTTGTGACTTATATACTCCTGTCGCACTGACGTCAGGGAAGAAGGGACAACAACCGACGCCGGACCAAGACTTTGGAATTCGGCCGACCGAGGGACCGCCTGACAGCAGAGAACCCATATGTGGTTACTGCAGCTGTATGCACGATGAACATCTGTCATACCATATACATGTGAAATTAGGACCTATTCAGGTAAAAGTGTAACTCCTCATATCATCCTGGTGGAGGAGGACAGATGACGCAAGGTTCCAAAGTTCACCAGTTTCTCAAATAACAACCTAATTTTTTATTCTATTAGGCTATTTTCATTGCAAATAGCTCATCTACCATACTGTCTTGATGAAAAAATATTGAACTAACAAGGTAGTCTCACCATTCTGCAAATGTTTTCTCAGAAAAGACCAGACAAAAAAATGGGTTGAAGTTATTATGAGGAATTTATGCAATTGCACTAGGGTATACCACTCATATGTCTACATAGTGGTGGTTAGGTAAAATAGCAGGCTAGACATCCAGAATTCAGCTGGAATCTCCAAGTAAGAATACCCAACAAAACCATCCAACTCACTTGATATACACATGAATTGAGAACCAAACAGCAGCTTCACAAACAACTGTGAACCTAATTCCACTGAAAAATGTAGCAGTCAAGATTTCTCCAAAAGAACAAAATATGACTCAAAATGTTCCACTAGAATATTGAGAGTCTGCTGCACACAGATATGTAGATGAAATTATCTATTTTCATACAAAGCTCAAGTTGGTTGTAAGAGGATACTCTTGATCAGTTTTTGGATATGTAATAGGTTGTGGCTTTGTAGATCAGTTGATCTCACTGGATATGGTAAGAACATTCCTTGATTTGGTATAAAGGATAACCACACCTTTTGGACACATCAGAATTTGATATCTTTTGTCCAAAAGTTCTTATGTTTGGGAATGCACATATGCCCATGTCAACCCAATCCATGATGTAATACAAAAACTACAAAAGTATATTAATTCCTACTAGCTCCCCTACCTTGACATCAATGAGCAAAGGGGCAAGTACAGTAATGAAGATGAGGCATCTCCTTTCTTAAATTACAGGAAACTAGAACAATCAATGACACAGATGTATAACTAGAAAGGGAACAAAAGCCCATAGGGCTAAGGACACTAAAACTCGGTAAATAAAGTTCAGCAAACACTAAAAATAGCAACTCTTAAGAGTAGACGAGACAGAAGCTAGGAGCGGCAGGTGGACCACAGAGTTGAGAAATAAATGCTCACCCCTTAACAAAGGAGTAGGAAATGCACACCCCACTCACAGACTGCACAGACTGAGGGGCTCCAGCCCTCTGCCTTGAAGCAATTCACACATGAGCTGGTCAACAAGACCCACCCATAGCATGCCCCACCCTCACAGAGAACAATGTTGTGGGGGAGTGGTAAGCAAGTCAGGAAGACCCACCCCCACCCCCACCCCAAGGCCTAGAAAAAAGTACAGTTCTGTACACTTACCATAAATGTACATGTTCGAGTGTATTCACTGTTGCAGTCATTACATCTGGGTAATCTGCTGGCAGGTTGCCCTCAGTCGGTCTGAATTCCAAAGTCCTGGGTCCTGTGTCGATTGCGGTCTCCTTTTCCATGACGTCAGATCGTCAGGGGTATAAAACAAGCAGCCAACGCCATTTTCTTTAGTTTTTCTTGCCCCAGATGTCAGGTGCCCTCAAACAAGGTAGCAAAAAAAAAATATATATATATATATATATATATATATATATATAAATATATATAAAAAGTATATATACATGCATCAATACAAACTTTACGTTCATCTACAAGCAAATACACCACATAGGTTGTAGAAGATAGAGAAGGAAAGATAAACTCCAGAATGAAAGGGGGATGGTGGGCGGGTAACCTAGACTGCAACAGTGAATACACTCGAACATCTACATTTATGGTAAGTGTACACAACTGTACTATGTTCTTCATGTATCACTGTTGCAGTCATTACATTTCGGTAGAATCCCAAAGCTATGGATGGGAGGCTGGAGCTAAACAGCATTAGGTGCGGCTATAAGGCTCTGCAGAACTGCAGTGGCAAAGCCAAAGTGTGAACAGAACTCCAAGTAGCAGCCTCTAGAATGTCTTTGGTTGGTACTCCTCTGAGAAGGGCTGCTGAAGTAGCTGCAGCTCTGGTGGAATGAGAACTAATGCCCTTGGGCACAGGTTTGCCATGGTGTAGGTAGCAGAAACGTATGCAGTGGCTTATCCACTTTGAAATTGTCTGCTTTGAAATAGCCTTTCCTTCTGATCCTGCAGCATATGTCACTAGCAATTGCTCAGTTTTTCTTAGAGCTTTAGTCCTGCTCAAGTAGAATCTTATCCGTCTGTGTACGTCCAAGGAATGCAGAATTCTCTCCCCCTTGTTCTGCGGATTTGGATAAAAGGTTGGCAGATGAATAGTGTGGTTAAGAGCCACACTGGAAACCCCCTTAGGCATAAATGAAGGATTAGTCCTCAGAGACACCCTGTCTGGGTAAAATATGATAAAAGGCTCTACAGCCATGAGGGCCTGTAGCTCTGTGACTCTTCTTGCTGAAGTAATTGCCAGTAGCAGAGCTGTTTTCCATGATAAGAACTTTATATCAGCAGTAGCAGCTGGTTCAAATGGAGGCAAAGCGAGCTTTTCCAACAGATAATTGATGTCCCGTGCAGGTACTGGAGATCTTCTAGGTGGCCTTAAAATGTTGGCTCCTCTAAGATACTGCTTTAGTAAAGGATGAGAAAAGATTGGTCGCTCTGTATTGTAATGAGCCGAAATGGCAGAGGCATGGATTTTAATTGATGAGAAATGTCAAGCATCTCAGTCAAGTATTGTAATATCCGAGGAATATTTGGTTCTGCTGCATCAGTTCCTTGTGCTCGATTCCAAGCACAGAATCTCTTCCATTTATCTGCATAAGATTTTCTAGTACTAGGCCTTCTGGCTTCCAAAATGACATCCATCACAGATTTACTGAGAGGTGCTGTTTGTATAACTATATGACCAGCCAAGCGGCCAGATTCAGTGCCTGGAGTTGATTGTGCAGGATCTGATTGTTTTGCTGGGACAGTAGTTGAGGTCCTTGAGGTAAGATCCAAACTGGGTACTGAGACAAGTTCCTTAGGATTGGGTACCAGTATTGGTGGGGCCAGTCCAGGGCAATTAGTATCATCTTTGGTTTCTCTTGTCTGACTTTTAGTAGGACCCTGGGAAGAAGAGGCAGAGGAGGAAAGGCGTAAAATGATAGGTTTTTCCAAATGAAAAATAGGGCATCCACTTTCCATGCTTGTCTGTGATAAGTCCTTGTGCAGAATCTTTTCAATTGATAATTTTGAGGAGAGGCAAATAGATCTACGTCTGGGCTCCCCCATTTCTTTATCATGCTGAAAACTTGTGGATCTAGTTTCTAATCGTGACGGTCCATAATGTTTCTGCTTAAATCATCTGCCAGAGTATTTTGTTTTCATGGCAGGAATTGAGCTTGAAGATGTATTTGGTAAATCAAAGCTGTGTCCCACAGTGCCATGGCTAATCTGCAAAGGGGGTATAAGTGCATGCCCCCTTGCTTGTTTATAGACCACATAACCATGGTGTTGTCCGTCTTTATCAGTAGTTGTCCTGGATGAACTAAGTCCTTGAAGGCTGTCAGTGCATTTTGAATGCTAGCATCTCTTTTTGGTTGATATGTAGATGCATTTGTTTTGGGATCCATATGCCCTGAATGCATCTTCCCACCATGTGGGCCCCCCATGCATAAACTGATGCATCTGTTGTTAAGGTTTGTCTGGCAGGGGGTAGAGTGAAGGCCCACCCCATGTTTTGGTGACATGCCTTTGCCCACCACAGAAACTATCATTGTTTCCAGACTGTGACAATGTTGACTCCATAAGCTTTTTAGGTACCATTGAAGTTTCCTCATATGCAGTCTTGCATATGGAATCAGTAGGATGCAGGATACCACGAAGCCCAAAGCCTGCAGAGATAGTCTTGCAGATAACTGGGTTTTTTGTTGCCATCAGTTTGAAGTAAGTAGTCAGTTGCCTTTGTTCGTCTGGCGTGAGGTAAGCCATCAGTGGCAGTTGTATTCAAGCTTGCACCCAGGAATGTTATCTTTTGAGAGGGTACCAGTTGTGATTTCTTTTCGTTTATTGTGTACCCTAGGCATGTTAGAAGCCTTTTCACAAACGCCATGTGTTGAAGAAGAATGTCCTTTTTCTCTGCTTGAATGAGACAGTCGTCCAAGTAAGGATATATTTATACACTTCTTTGTCTGCAAAAAACAATTACTGGTGCCAGGCACTTTGTAAAGACCCTGGGTGCAGTAGATAAGCCAAAGGGCAGTGCAGAGAATTGGTAATGCATTACGCCAGCCTTGAATCTGAGGTATCTTCTGCATAATTCCCTTACTGGGACATGCAGGTATGCCTCTTTTAGGCCTAATGTCACCAGCCAAGCATTCTTGCCCAGCATGTGCAGAAGCTGCTGTAAAGTCAGAATTTTGAATTTTGGAATGTCCAGGTATGTGTTCAAAATTGATAAATCCAGTATTGGCCGTCAGGCCTTGTCCTTTCTGGGTACCAAGATCAGTCTTGAGTAAAAACCTTGTCCTTTTTCCTGTTCTGGTACTGGCTGAATGGCCCCCATATCCATGAGGGACGTAACCTGTTTTAGTGCATCTGATAACTGATTTTTTGGCAGACCCGGCCAGACGTTTGCCATTGGCAGAGTATGGAAATGGAATCTATATCCCTGTGATACTATGTTTAGTACCCACTTGTCCTGGGTTATTAACTGCCAATTTTGAGCAAAAAGTGCTAATTTCCCCCCCAAGGGTGCTGCCAAAAGGTAAGTGCTTGGTGAAGGCAGAGGGAAGTAATTGGGACTATTTTCTGTAAGTTTGCGCTTTATCTCCTCCAAATTTGGAGGAAGAAGCATCCCATTGCTTTGACCTGTAAGAATCTTGTGCCTGGTATCTGGAACCCTTTGGGCATCTGGATTTGTCCCTTTGAGCTCCGTCTGACACAGGAAAGGACCAGTTAGGCCAGTGTCTACTGAATCTTGGTGGCTGCACTTGTAAGAAGTCTTTTACAGTTTGCATAGACTTAGCCTCGTCTTCCATTTTCTTTAAAACCTCTTCTGCCTTAATACCAAACAGAGTATCATGCTGTAAAGGTGCATCCAGTAATTTAGCTTTAACATGATCAAGCAAATTTTGCTCTTTTAGCCAGGCATGCCTCCTAATCACAAATCCAGTAACAGCGGCCCTGCAGGAGGCCTCTAAGGAATCAAAACCACATTGCAAAGTATGCTTTTCAACTTGTTCAGCTACATGCAATAATTCCTGCATTTCTTTATTTTCTGCACATTCAGAAATCAACATCATTTTCTGTTTCAGCAATCGCATAACATGTTGTTGATACTTGAGCATATGAAACTGGCAGTTTAAGGCCCTAATAGCCAAGGTCGCAGATGTATAAACCTTCTTTCCCCATCTATCCAGTGCCCTTGAATCTCTGTCAGAGGGGGTAGGATTTTTTGCTGTTGAGGCCTTAACTCCCTTTGGACCCTGTGAAATAGTTTCAGGATCAGCAGCAAGGTTTCTAAATAAAAATTTGTGCGAGTCAGGGACCCTGTAATATCTGTCAGACTTGCTGGGAGCTGGAGGTAAGGGGTCTGGGGTCAAGCTTGACTCTGAAAACACATCATCCACAATGTCTAAAACAGGGGGAATGGCTAAAGGCCTGTGCTGAGGGAGAAGGAAATCCCTGAGCCTCTTTTTTGATTCTGAGAAATCTTGACTCTCCCAGTGAAAACGCTCCCTCAAAGTATGCAAGGTTACTCCAAATGAATAATCCTCAGGAGGTGATGCAGATGGGATAGACTCCTCTGCATCAGAATCCTCATAGGGAGGTATAGATAATTCCTGATCAGAAGAGGAATCAGAAGAAATAGAAACCTGATCTGAAGATTCATAGTCAGTGTCTTGCTTAGGCCTCTTACCAGGAGGGGGATGGGAACCGCTGATCAAGGTAATAAGATCTTCAGCCATGTTGATCATCTGCTTTTTAGTATAGCAGCCTGTGCACGTAGCTCATGCGTCAGTTTTTTTAGCTTTAGAAGTTGCTTTTGTCTTTGGTTTTGCAGTTTGCGTTTGATATAAAAATGTTGAGGCCTGAATACACCCTCAGAAGCCGGTGCCTGCTCAGCGGCTCTGGACCCATCCGAGGGAGATACATCTGTGGGTCCAATACTTTGAGTATCTCGCGGCGTGCCAGACTCCACATGGGTCTCGGTAGGGGCCAGTGACTCGAAAGTAGCGGGTATCAGGGGCTGTTGAAGCACTTCACTAAGTACCGGCGAACTGGTGACTGGCTTAGAAGCTTCGCCGTTGGTTTTGGACCTCGACTGTCTGTCCTTTTCTTTGTGTTTTTTATGTACTCCGGTAGTCGGATTGCTATCCGACGACATTTCTGGGTAGTTGAATCTGTTTCCAAAATACTTTTGAGGCAAAAATATACAGACGCTTAACTCATTAACCCAGAGTATTTGAATTTTCGTAGAAAATCAGCTTAGTATGTACGCTGCAATTCCAGTAAGCCGATTCTCTGTGCATTGCAAGAAGGAAGTGTCAGCAGCCAATCGGATTCCAACAGCCAAGCTGCCACTTGCATAACAGCTCCATCCCCAGTGTATGTTTTTTTTGGCGGATACAGCATTAGCAGTTCAAGTTGCTGCATTCACCAGAATAGCTGCCTGATCCATCTATTTATTTTTTCAAACCATTGAGTTATGTGTGCCACTTTGCCAGTTTGCATTTACTGCCACTTAGGAAAAGACAGCCTTTTACGGAGCTCCTCACTATGAAACAAGCCGTTCATCTTCAACGGAGTTCTAGAAAGTAGAGGTGGTTTCTTTCCTTCACTTCACCCTTTAGTAGTGGGGAAGCAGCTTTGTTTTTCTGTTGGTTTAAATTTGGGGTTCTAAAATGCAGGTAAATGCGACTGTTACTCAAATAAACCGTTTCTCCTTTTTCAAGTGAGAGTTGTTGGTTGGGATTTACTATTATCTGCTGCGTTATCTGTGTTGGTATAAGAATGTGGCTTTACTTGAGGGCCGATTTCAGAGTAAAGCTGTGTTTATTTTTTTTTGCATGTATGCTAGTTTGTTCATTGTGGAAAACTGGGTTTGGTTTCCTTAATGCATCTACTGTTTACTTTTTTTCTGTTTTAGTAGTTCTGAGGGTGTGTTTTACTTTATCTATTTTATTATTTTTTTGTAGCATTTATTTGCAGATTGTGACTTCCGTTAATTCTGGTATGGGAATTAAATAGTGTGCAAGTATTGCTTGACCAAGGCAGTGTGTCCTGATGCAGGGGCACTTCCTTCTAAAAAGTCAGACAGTTGGCGTGATGATGCAGGGGCACTTCCTTCTAAAAAGTCAGAGAGTTGGCATGATGATCCTATTTTCAGACAGCTGAGGTGTATGATGTAAAAGCGTACCCTCGTGTGTTCTTGAGATAAGTTAACCTGGGTAAATGGCCATATTCCTTGGTATTTTAGGATTGCTGTTTTTTCTGCAGTACTTTCATTAATTACTTGACTTTTTTTAAGAGTTGGGGGGGGTTTAGTCGTGGGATACATTCCGGTCCTGTCCCTGAGAAAGGTCGTGTAGTAGTGAGAATAGCCAATAACTGCTGTTTCTGAAGATTGCTTTCAAAATTGTCTGAATATTGACATTTCGTGAGCATTTCTATATACGGTCTTTAGTTTCTTTTGAAGTGTGGTGCACTAAATGACTAAACGTATTGTTGCTGCCCATAAAGGAAAGAGTCGACCTTTTACTCTGTACGCTAAAACTATTGCGATTTTTGTTTGCCTTTTGTGGTAAACCTCTGAATATTATAATCAGTAACGGCTGGTATTAGAACATTACAGGTTTTTGTGACCGTAACGGCTGAATGGCGGTTCCGTTTCCATATCTGCGGTTGCGGTTAAGCTGTTTTTAATCAAACAATGATTATAACTGCAGTCCTTATGAACTGTGACATTTTATGTGCGATTTTGTGGAAGGATTACTGTGAACCTCACCTATATTAGAGTATTGCTTCTTCCCCAAGGTACATGGATATATAAGAAACATCAATGTAAAAAATAAAAGACCCCCACCTTCTATTTAGGGTGTGCTAGTGACTTGCCCTCTGCATAAAACACTTGAATGTGTAAAAGGGACTTTATGAAGTGGCTGTTATGAGAGTTAATTCACACATACATTTTTATAGTTTCAGGACTTGCATTATTGAGTGAACATCTGATAGGAGTCCTTAGAAGAGCATGCCTGCATATTAAATATTTATGAAGTTCTGATGACATGAATAAAAAGTATGACTAGCACAGTGATATAGAGGTTGCTTTACAGCACTTAAATTATCTGGTTTGATTCTCTGGTGTACCTGTCCTTGAGTTTCAACATGTTTTCCCTGCATCTGCATGGCTTTTGCCTTGGTCTCCAGTTTCCTCCCACTTCCTAAAATATGTCAATATGCACTAAATTGTCTGTGTGTGTGTGTGTGTGTGTGTGTGTGTGTGTGTGTGTGTGTGTGTGTGTGTGTGTGTGTGTTTCTATCTGTGTATATGTAGGTATTTATGTATATCTGTGCCTGTGTGTGTATTTGAGCATGTGACTGTCTTATACCCACTGTTTGCAGGAATAGGTATAACTTTAAACATAAATAGGATAAACTGTGTATTGAAAAATGTGCAAATGAATAAAAAGAGCTTTATTTCTTTAACATATACATTTACCTTATTTTATTACATCATTGAATCCTTTCACACTTCTTTCCTGTCCAGCTTCTTTCTTTTTTGTCTTTTAGAATGGGATCCCGCCATCTGCCTTTGATGCGCTGTGGACTGGTGAGCAGGTTGTGGTTGGCATCCCTTATGATGGTTGTCTATCTTATTTATCTTTCTGTCATTACCTTGCAACCAGATATATAGTTTATTTGTGCCAGCTACCGAGTCACTGTCCAGAAGAAGCTCATAGAGTACACCTCCAATGCCTTGTTCTTTGCTATTACAACTCCTCTCTTAGTTAGCCAACAACTATTTCTTCTTAGCCTGGTTCATCTTTTCTTTTTCCTTCTTTTTCATGCAGTCCTTTCTTTTTTTGGATGACCTCCTGGGTTTCTTCATTCCACCACCAGCTTTCCTTATGTACCTTATTTCTGTACCAGGCTCAGCTGAATATCTGTTCTATAGTCCTCACACATGCTGTGTTGAAGCACTGCCATCTTCTTCTTTCCTTACTAGGAGGAAGTCTACGCGAGGAAGTCTACGCGAGTTGCATGTTTGCCACTCTTGTATGTGATCTTGTGACACTCTCTCTTACCGAACCATGTGTTGGCAGCCATCAAGCCACTTACTATGCAGATCTGATGTATTCCTGACTGTGTACAGATTTATGAGAGAGGGTGAGTATATGCATTGAAGGAGAGAGAGTGAGCGGTGTATGAGAGAATGAACGGTGCGTGCATGAAAGCAGTTTGTATGTGTGTGTGAATGCAGCAGCGACAGTGTACAGATTTATGAGAGAGAGAGAGTGAATGTATGTATTGAAGGAGAGAGTGTATGAGAGAATGAATGGTGCGTGCATCAAAGCAGTTTGTATGTGTGTGTGAATACAGCAGCGACAATGTACAGATTTATGAGAGAGAGTGAGTGTATGCATTGAAGGAGAGAGTGAGCGGTGTATGAGAGAATGAACGGTGCTTGCATGAAAGCAGTTTGTATGTGTGTTTGAATGTAGCCTAGGGACAGAGACACATATACACATTGTGTGGCATTTTGTGAAGAAGAAAGCATTGTGAAGCAGTGGTCATCATGCTGAGAATGTATGTCCTTGACCGTGGGATTTGGAAACTCTCAGAGCTTATGCATGCCATCTTGAGGTACCTTCACATATGGACAATATTGATGCTACCAGAGTGAAACAGAAAAATGAAGAGGTGAATTAACCAATGTTGCTTTTTCATGTCTTCCCTTGTATAACTTGTAATATGACTGTAAAAGGACTGCATACTGAACTTAATTGTTAAGACTTGCCTCCTTAACTCCATTCTAAATAACGTACAGCTTTCCATGTACTTGTCATTATTTTTTTCTTTTACTTCTATGTTATTCCTTCTTGAGGTACTAAAGGTATATCTTTTTTTTTTCTGGCTAGCTTTTTAAGGTTTTTATTCTAGCAAGAGAAAAATATCTCATTGACTAAAGGACATGGTTTTCTATAACTGAACTCATTTTCAAGCAAGAAACATCGGCAGGCATTATCGACATGTACAATTTCTCATAGCCCTTCACCAGTCCAATCTGTCTAATTCAGATTTAATGTTATAAATAAAAACAAGCAGATTTTTGCTTGCCTCTCATGGTAAATCTTGCTTTATGTAGTCATTCTGAAAGGTACAAGAAGATTTGGCCCGTAAAGGAGAGACTGGCATGATTCTGGGTAATTAACAGATAAGGAAATTCATTCTAGTTTGGAGGGTTTACAAAAGACGGACTGTGGTCAGAGAAGGGCTCAGATGGTTTAGGGCTATAGACTATATATTGTACATATGCAATTAATGCGGCTTTGAGAAAGCTGCTGGATTGTATTGCATGAAGGGAGGAAAGGGGAGTATGAAAGAGAGTATAAAAGGGCAGAAGGTGGTAGGGATAAGATGGTCTCAAAAATTAATGAGATGAGGAAAACCCCTGGTACCACAGGCAATGAATATGAGGAGGGCATGGGGGAGAGAAGTCCTTCCTAGTCCATCCAGCACTATGTGACATAGGCAAGTAGGCAGCCACTCTGTTCAAATGAGAGATAAAGTGTATTTGTGTTGCTGGCAATTCATGGCGGACTGAAGTCATTAAATAATGACATACGAGTTTCAGATTTCACCTTCAGAAAATGCATTGGTAGCTTCATCTGTCTGAATTTCCCATTGTCTAGATGTCTGATGACTTGCAGTCCTGCTTGGGATCTTACCTGTTGGTTAATTTTTGTCCCTGCCTTTTGTCTCATTTTATGTGGGCTTTCAGAGATTGAGTTGTCCTTATGTGCCATGTATTGTTGATAATGGGGAGAGGCTAAATCTGGGAAAGTTTTGTGAGCTTGACTAAATCATACCATTCTTAGTTATATAGGTGATTAATATGAAACTGTTAGTGCAGCTTTACCATTACAGTAACTCTCATTACTTTAATTTGCTCCAGTTAGAGGCCAGGGACTCTAGTGCTCTGCCAAAGTAGTCCAAATAGTTACTTCTACCCAGAGGCCTAGTACTAGAAGCATGTACAAAAGTAAAAGGGTGCATTTTCTTTGTGAGCTGCTTCTGAATGTTTGGACCCCTTCACAGCTTCTGTCTTAGCAGTGCTCCCCTTGCACTCTAGTCATAAGTTCTTTTTTTCTTTTTTCTTCTTCATGGTCAGACTAGAAAGAGAAAAAAGCATGTTGTATCCTGTGTCTGTCTTTTTTTTTCTCCCCCTCAATATCTAGGGTAGTCTTTTTTTATATACTTTATTGTATTTTTATCTTTTTGTTTAAACTACCAAAGAGAATAAATTGTTTTTCTTTAATAAGTATTTTTCCTACTGTTAATGTGGAGCTTTTCTCCCCGGGCCTCCGCTGAAAATGGACATGTATCCAGTCGGACCATCCCGGTCAACAAATGTAAAATAAAATAAATAAATAAATAAATAAATAAAATACATTACCTGTCTCAGATCACTGACTCTGGAATAAGCTGTTCCTCTGTGCATTTAACTGCCATTGCTAATTGACATCAAGGTTCTAAGTTCTGCCATTGACATTTCTGAAGGCTGGTAAGACCTTTCTCAGGGGTACTCTCATTGTCTGACCTCCTATCGGAAATCCTATCTCTCCCAGAGGTTTGTAAATTGTTGAAGGAAAAGTGAGACGTTGTCCTTTTGAACCAGATGCTGTGGTAGAATTAAAAATATCGGTTTTAAAAATGATTCATCTAGTGGCCTTTATTTCTGCTAGAAGAGTGTGTTAGTTACAAGCTTCTGCACTTGCTCTTCATACTCATTTTCCACAAAGTATTATAACAAAGGTGAATATTAGTTGCACTGTACGGATTCACGCAGAGAGTTTTGATTTTATCCCATAAAATCTAAACCGTTAGCAAAGATGTCTTCATTTTGGTGGTTTAATAGTAGATGTTTTGTTTGGGGAAGCGTTTAATTTTGGTCATTGTGCATACCTCAACAGTCTACTGAAGGGGTTGCTTGGGTGAAGTGTTCATGCTGGTGGTTGCACATACTAGGAAATGTTACTGTAGGCTTGTTTGTGGAAACATTTCATTTTGGGTGCATGTATACCTGGACATAATTATGAGGATGTTGCTTGGGGAAATAATTCATTGTGTATCAGGGAAGTGCTTGTGCATACATGGTCTTACTGCTGTGCCAATTTGTGTTATTTTGGTGCCTGTGCATACAGAATGCAAACAACTGGAGAGGTTACCGGGGACATACAGAAAGTCAGTCTGCAAATTACAGTGGGTTACATCACTTCTGCTTGCATTATTCTATTTGTGATTATATTGCCTGAGTGAGATAAAGGTTTTTTCACTAGGTGACTACTGGCAGCATGGAGCCACCATATTTTTTGTGAATTTATCCTGGCTTGTCATGTATGCAATTTAGGTGGGAGGAAGGGCTCAGTAATAAGTGTTATACCATTTGACTGAATGACTCAGGTCTTCTCCTTACTGATAATGAGTCTGTGTTACATAACAGCTGCACAATGTAATACAATGAATGCCCACTCAACAGGTTATGTGCCATAATTATCACCTGCGTCTCAGCATTCATACCTTTGCAGTAATGAAAGGAAGGTCATTATCACATTAGCAATACGTGCAGTTACAATATAGCAGTTAGTCATTATCACTTTTCTGGGAAAAGTCTCAGCTGCTGTCACAGCTATTCACATAAGTAGAAGTTATTACCACTTTGATGAATTTACAAGCCAGGTTGTGTTTTTCTCTGCTTGGAGTCATTGCAAGCAACCCCCCCCCCCCCTCATTCAACTGCCTTACCCTGCTTTTTTCTCTTTACATGTGCCCTTTCTGTGCCACCTTGTCAGTGTCTACCCATGCAGTATTTCAGCCAAGGTAAAGTAAGAATGCACACTCTGATGGTGTGTGCATCAGTGGGCAGCACACACAGACGCCATGACTGTTAGGATCATCCTGGATGTCAGTGGGGAACTAGGAGACTCTTCAGTTCAGTCCCAATGGGCTGCTTGACAGGATATGCATAGTTTCATGGGTGCCACTATGATGCCTTCAGTCCCCCTCCGAAAGGCCACCTGCAAAAAGAAGAGAGTCTAGGTACGTTTTTCTCCAATGCAATGTGGCCTTTCACTCTCCCTCCACTCTGGCACAGTACATGTATGTAGGTCAGTGCAGCAGTTAGTAAATTACTTCCGTCCTTGATCACGTAGATCCATTGCTGAAGGAGCACATGTAAAGAGAAAAGGCAGAGGTAAGGCAGACTGCTGACACTGAAGGAGGTCGTGAGACAGTAGTGGTATCAGCAGTCTGAGTGGGCAGCCAGCACAAGATGGTCTAACCAGGTAATGCATTATGATATACATACATATGTACTCTTCCAATAGAGCTGTCAAACATCAGTAGTAATCTGTTTGCATTTTCTTTCCTGTGCAGGTTCATCCATCTTCTGACACTGACATGGCTTCACGAACAGGAGAACGACAAGTGAGAGTGTGGGTATGTGTCCATTTCTACATTCACTGAGCTGCCAGCCATGCCTCCAAAAGTGAAAACCAGTACAACTTCAGCTTCCCCACATTCAGTGTGAAGGTATACTGGATTGCAAGAAGAGTTATGCATTGGAGCGGAGTACTGCAGTTGTTGGAAGAGAAGTGTTCCATCTACCCTGAGCCCGACATTCTTGTGCTGCACATTGGAGGGAATGATGTCATCAGTCAACCACTTGGAAGGCTATGGCTTCAAATCACAGCAGCTTTTGAACACCTGAAGTCTTGGTGGCCACGTTGTCATTTTGTGTGATCTGATATAATTCCTCGGCAGATATGGAAAATAGCAAACAGTCAACGGGCAGCTCACAAGGCCAGACGTTTACAGAATGGGTTCATGCATGGCTTGATGCACAGGATTGGTGGATCTACAATCGGCCATGAAACATCACCGCGGAAGATGTTCACCTGTTCAGAAGGGATGGCGTTCACCTAACTGAGGAGGGCATTGCATTGTTCTTGACCGACCTCCACAATGGCATGAGGAGAGCTATGCAGGATTGGTAACATACAGCATGTGAGAAGAATGGAAAACACCCATGACCACGTAGGACCAGTATAGTAAGTGAAACTCTATTATGAATTGTGTTGTGTTAAACATATTTATCTGAGTTTGACAATTAACTGTGGTAAGGAGCTGGCAGGGTGCTGAGAAAGAACAACTGTTTCAGGAGAGTGCTACGATGTACAATCTAATACGTCAGTGACCATCCTGCAATACTTCCTTTTTTAGTCTGCTTTTATCAGGCATGTGTAGAGTTTAGATGACAGGAAGGGCAAACTGATGACACTGAAGGAGGTCGTGAGACTGCAGTGGTATCAGCTATCTGAGTGGGTAGCCAGCACAACTATCGAACAAATGAGATGGCCTTGCCTGCCACTGAAGTCCCATGCCTGGCCTGGGTTCATTAGTGATGTGGCGGTCCTTACCTTGCTTTTTCTATTTGCATGTACCTATTCAGCAATATGTTGGCTACACCAATAATGTGTATATTTACAATTGTGTGTGTCTACATGGTAAAACAACTGCTTCTGAATGCTGTACACATTAAAAGATTTCAGTTTTGTTAGGACTCAGGTTATGGAAATTATGATTTGTTTTCATATTTTGCCAAATAACTTTGCAAGGAAGCATGTCAGTGTGCCAAGTAACATCTCATTTTATTGACAGTTCCAACATGGTAAAAGAATGGTGCCTGTATGTTCCGCACGTGTAGATATCAAAGTTTGCTTTGGATTTAGGTTATGGAAATTATGATTTTATTTCATATTTTGGTACATAACTTTGCAAGGGAGCATCAGAATGTGCTAAGTAATACCTCATTTTGAAGACAGTATTGATAGTTCCAACATGGTAAAAGAATGGTGCCTGTATGTTGTACACATGTGCAATTATCAAAGCTTGTTTCGGACTTAGGTTATGGAAATTATGATTTTTTTCATATTTTACTAAATAACTTTGCAAGGGAGCATGTCAGTGTGCCAAGTAATACCTCATTTTGAAGACAGTGTGACTCCTTACAACATGGTAAAATAATGGTTTCTGTGCTCTGTACACATGTACAGAAAT